>NW_022589738.1:2580593-2708475 GCF_004348235.1 Phoca vitulina
ATTATGTTCAGTTAGCCAGCATATAGTACATCGTAAGTTTTTGTTGTAGTGTTCAACGATTCATTAGTTGTATATTTTGTTTTCTCATTGAATTGTCACGGTGCCCTTGTCACAGATCATCTAACTAAATCTGAGAGTTTATGTTAGGATTCTCATTTCCCTTCCATTGATCTGAATGTCTAGTCTTATGCAGTATCACACTCTCTTGATTATTGAAGATTTCCAGTTTGATTTTCCACATGTATTTTAGGCACAGTTTGTCAATTTCTGCAAAAAAGGAAACTAAGATTTTGGTAGCATTTGCTTTGAATCTGTAGATTAAATTAGGAAGTATTGTCATCTTGACAATGTTTAATCTTTGGATCCATGAACATTGGATATCTTCCCATTTATTTAAGTCTTCTTTAATTTCTTTCAAGAATATTTTATACTTTTCAACATATAAGTCTTGCACTTATTTTGTGAAGTTTATTTCTAAGTGTTTTATTAATTTTGATGCTATTGTAAATGGAATTGTTCTATTTCATTTTCAGATTGCTCATTACATGTGTATAGAATTCAAATTGGTTGTTGTATATTGATTTTTGAATCCTGCACCCTTGCTGAATTTATTATTTCTAATAGGCTTTTTCCTACATGTGAAGATGTCTTAAGATTTTCTTTATATAAAATCATGTCATCTACAAATTGTGGTAGTTTTTTTTCTTATTTCTTTTCATCCTGGGTGCCTTTTATTTTATTTTCTTGCCTAATTTCCTTAGCTAGGATCTGTGTTACAATGTTGAATAGAAACTGCAAGAGTGGAAATTCTTGTCTCCTTTCTGATCAAGGGGAAAGCATCCAGTCCTTTACCATTTAATATGATGTTAGCTTTGAGTTTCTTTTTTTTTTTTTTTTTTTAAAGATTTTATTTATTTATTTGACAGAGAGAGAGAGGGAACACAAGCAGGGGGAGCAGCAGAGGGAGAGGGAGAAAGAGAAGCAGGCTTCCCGCAGAGCAAGGAGCCCGATGCGGGGCTCGATCCCAGGACCCCGGGATCATGACCTGAGCCGAAGGCAGACGCTTAACCGACTGAGCCACCCAGGCGCCCCAGCTTTGAGTTTCTGATAGATGCTTTTTATTTGGTTGAAGCAGTATTCTGTTCCTAAGTCATTGAATTTTTTTCATGAAAGGTATTGGATTAAAAAATTTTTTCTTTATCAATTGAAGTGGTCATGTGATTTTGGTCCTTTATTAATAAGGTGTACATTGATTTTTGGATATTAAACTAACCTTAATTTCCTGGGAAATATACCAGTTTTTAGTGGTGTATAATTCTTTTTATATGCTGCTGGATTTGATTTCCTATTATTTTCTTGAGGTTGTTTGCATTTATATATGTAAGAGATATTAATCAGTAGCTTTCATTTATTAGGATGTCTTTGTCTGGTTTTGGTATTAGGGTAATCAGGGTATCAGAATGAAATGGGAAGTGTTTCATTCTTTTCCATTTTCTGGAAGAGTCTGTGAAGGATTGGTATTAATTTTTCATTAAATATGTAGTAGAATTTACCAGTGTGCCTGAGAATTTCTTTGTGGAAAGTTTTGAATTACTAATTCAATGTCTTTGTTATAGGTCATTGAATGTTTCCATTTATTTTGAGTCAGTTTCAGTCACTTGTGTCATATGGGGAGTTTCACTATTTCAATTGTTTTTCATTGTTACTCTGTACATTTTGGAGTATCTTCTTGGTGGTTGCCATGGGTATTACAATTAACATATTAAAACAGTTTTATCTTGGATTAATATCAATTGTATATAAAACTTGGCTTCAGTCTGGGTCTTTTCTCCTCCACTCTTTGTGCTTTATTGTTATACAAATTACCTTTTTATTCCTTATGAGCCTATCAACACATTTTTGTAATTAATGCATTATGCAGCTTTCTAAATTTTAATTGAAATGGGAGAAGAAAAGTGTGACAAGTGAAAATACACTTAAACTCTCCATTATACTCACCTGTGTAGCTATCTTTAATGGTGGTTCTTTAATTCGTCATGTGGATTTGAATTACGGTCTGTTGTCCTTTTACTTTAGCCTAAAGGTCTTACTTTAGTATTCTTGTTGGGCAGATCTGCTAGTGACAAGTTATTTCAGTTTTTATTTATCTGGGAATGTCTTGATTTCTCATTTATTTTTATTTTTATTTATTTTCTTTTTTATTATTATGTTAATCACCATACATTACATCATTAGTTTTTGATGTAGTGTTCCATGATTCATTGTTTGCGTATAACACCCAGTGCTCCATGCAGAACGTGCCCTCTTTAATACCCATCACCAGGCTAACCCATCCTCCCACCCCCCTCCCCTCTAGAACCCTCAGTTTGTTTTTCAGAGTCCATCATCCCTCATGGTTCGTCTCCCCCTCCGATTTCCTCCCCTTCATTCTTCCCCTCCTGCTATCTTCTTCTTTTTTTTTTTTAACATATAATGTATTATTTGTTTCAGAGGTACAGATCTGTGATTCAATAGTCTTGCACAATTCACAGCACTCACCATAGCACATACCCTCCCCAATGTCTGTCACCCAGCCGCCCCATCCCTCCCACCACCCCCCCACTCCAGCAACCCTCAGTTTTTTTCCTGAGATTAAGAATTATTTTTAAAGGATTGTTTTGCTGGATATAGAATTCTTGGTTGGCTTTCTTTGACTTTTAGCATCTTGAATATTTCGTCTCACTACCTTCTGACTTAATTGATTTCTGATGTGACGTCAGCTGTTAATTTTGTTTGCACACCTTTGTATGTGATAGTCATTTTTCACTTGCTACTTTCAGAATTCTTTATTTGTGCTAGAATTTTGGCAGTTTTACTAACAGGTGTCTAGGTGTGTATATCTTTGAGTTTATTATTGTTGCAATTTGTAGATTAGTGTTTTTCACCATTATTTCTGAAAATATTCTACTGAAATCTCTGCTTGGTTAGCATTTTGGTCAGCTAGTGTTTGGACAGAAATTAAAAAAAAATGCTTTGAGCTAGTAGGTCTCCAAACAAGTGGTTCTATGTGCATGTTGAAGTGTACCTTCAACACTGTGACATTTGACAGCTCTGGCTTAGCCTTTACTTACTGCTTGTGCAGAAGCTCAAGTCACCCAGAGGTGAGAGATTAGGGCTCTGCCAGGTCTTTTTTCATCATGCACACAGCCCTGCACATGCACGTGGTCACTTAATTCCCCAGAAATATGTCGTGGCTTTTCAAAGCTGCCTATGGCCATCTTATTCCCCATATTTTACATTTAAGTGTTTTGGCTGTCTTCTTGTTTGTCCCATCTTGTTTCACCACCTCATGAATCTGAGATATTAAGCTGTTGCTGCTGATTATTTTTGCAAAATGCCCTTGGGGTAGCACTGTCCTCACTGAGCAAGTTCTGAGGTCAAATAAGGAAAAGTCCTTGAATGTGGCTTTTTAAAGGAGCTGCAAGACACCTCACATAGTGATTTTTTGTTTGTTTGTTTTTTGTTTGTTTGTTTTTTGGTTTGTTTTTTGAGATGGAGCTTCCCCTTTCACTGGCTGCTAGGCTACTGTTTTTTCAAGGGTAACACAGAACTGGGAAGAAGGAAATGGGACTAGAGATAGTTGAAATGCCACAAAACTCACAGAACTTACTGAGACTCAGTCATTTTTCTTGAATAAACACGCTTCAGATCACTGCTAGCTTTTGGTTAATATTCAGAGCTCTGGAAAAGTTGATTTGGACAGTTTTCTCCAGTGTTCTTTTTACTTTCATGGAGGAGTGGATTTCCAGAGGTTGATACTCTACCATTCAGGAGGTGCTTCTCATTTCAATATTTTTATTTTCTTAATGATTCAAGATTTTGAACAATTTATCACCTTACTTAATTTTAAAAACCTGTTAGTGCTTTCAGGTTTTTTTATTTTTTTTATTTGATAATTTAATTTCAGTACATTGATGTACTGTTAAAAGCTTAAGTCTTGGGATGCCTGGGTAGCTCAGTTGGTTAAGTGTCAGACTCTCGCTTTCGGCTCAGGTCATGATCTCCAGGTCGTGAGATTGGGCCCTGTGTTAGGCTCCATGCTCAGCATGGAGTCTACTTGAGATTCTCTCTCTCCCTCTCTCCCTCCCCTGCTTTCACTCTCTCTCTTTCTCTAAAATAAATAAATCTTTTTTTTCAAGAAAGCTTAAGACTTAATTATTTGAAGAAATACATTTGCTGATTGTTTTCTTGTACTTAATACATTGTAACATAAAGATTTGCAGTTTCTGTAAACACTCTTTTCAGAATCCTGTTAAGATAGTTATTCATTTGGTCATGAAAGCTGTTTCTTTCCAAAATTAAACATCTGTTGTCATTCAATAAAAATGAATTAGAAATAGAAGATCTGAAAAAAATCTTCCAATTTCATCTGAACCTAAGAAGTCTAAATTGGAAATATTTTGGAAAACATAGGATTTTATGACAGTAAACTCTACAGTAAGTTATCTTTACTTAGAAAACAAGTAATCTGATTTATTTTTTTCTGTACTCTATTTTAGAGAATTAAAATCAGTCAAAAGCTTTATAATTTTATCCTTGTATTCAAAATAACTTCTAGCATATGCCTTTAGATCAATACCAATTCAGTCTAGTTAACTGTATATTAAGATGCCATTTTCTTCACAGTCCCCATAATACTTTCAAAATTTTAAAGATTTAACTCCACTCCACAGAGTTCTAATGCAACTTAAAACTTAATATCTGGTAGCAGGTTGATAGAGAAAGCAATGGGTCTTTTCCCCGATACTTCATGTAAGCAACTAAGAGAAATAGGCCCTGATGAAAAACTTACTTGTGACATTTATGTAATATAGTGAGATTAAGGAAATTTTGTTTTTGTGGTTTCAAATATTTATAATTCTAAAAATCCATTTATGTTAATATTAAGTTGGCATTTTCAGGAACATGCAGTCAGTATTTGATGTAATAATCACTTTCCACTTATTTTTTTGGAAACTTGATCAACCTTATTAATAATTAGGGAAATGAAAACTAAAAACAAAGGTACCATTTGATACTCATAAGATTGGCAAAAAATTTTTATATTTACTTCTGATTTTGGTTAGTCACTAGACTACAAAAGGAAGCACACACAGAAAATCTAAACCATTCCCTGTCCTGTATGCATGGGTTGGAGATTTCCAGTAACAATCAGGTTCCATGTAGGCAAGTTCCACATCTACTGTACTATATTTTGTGGTTACAAATGTCAAGAAATCAGACATTTTTCTCCTGGTCATTCTAGAGCTGAAAAGCTTTCTGTTGTTGTGGGAATATTTTGATTTCTGAATTTGTTTTGCTCAGGTTAGGACAGTAGTCAACATGAAAATCATTTCTCATATTCATTCAGCCTATCAAATTTTTCTGAGCTTGAGATCAGTTCAGCAATTCATGTGTATGTGAGAAGAACATTCTGCCAGTCCATTGAAGACTCAGGAGATTCTTTTTGCTAATCAATACATGGTCTGGGGGGTTAGCATATTAGCAGTAGGAGAATCCCTTGTAAGCCCCCCAACTTTCCACAGCCCCTACCTCCTGCTTTCTTTGTGTGTGGAAGCTTCAGCAGAAGAGTTGTCACAGACAAGTTTACCAAAATCCCTGAATCAATGATTTTAGAAAAGGAGCCCCAACAATAACCAGAAAGGGCAGTGGAATCTTCATGGGAGTTCAAGCTCCATTTTTTTTTTCTTTCTACTTTTTGACCCCCCTTCATCCATGTTTATACTCCCTACCACCTCCCTCTGGCAACCACCAATCTATTCTCTGTGTCTATGATTTTTCATTTTTTAAAGGTTTCTCAGATCATACAGTAATTGTCTTTGACTTATTTAGGTCCATTCATGTTGTCATAGATGGCAAGATTTCATTCTTGTATGTATCTTTATTTCTTTATTTTTTCATCCACAATTTCTTTATTCATCCATCAGTGGATGTTTAGTTTGTTTGTTTATCTAGGCAATTGTAAATAATGCTACAATGAAGATGAGCATGCATATAACTTTTTGACTTAGTGTTTTTGCTTTCTTTGGATAAATACCCAGAAGTGGAGTTGCTGGATCATAAAGTAGTTGTATTTTTAACTTGTTGAGGAACCTCCATACTGTATACTCCATACTTCATTTAAAATGTGTTTATGTTAACAGGAAAATGCAGCAAGTATTTAATGTATTAATCACCTTTTAAATTCTTGTATTGAGGTCAAGTTTTCTAATTATGAAAGGTAGATCTTAACTAAATGATTTTTCTAGTTTTACGAACTCTACTGCTCACATCCTAATCAAGAGATTACATTTCTGTGACTCCACATCTTTCCCTCATGTCTCTTCCAGCCAATTCCTACATACCAAAGGTAGCCTATATTCTAAGTTCTATAACTATTGATGAATTTTCACTGTTATTGACCTTCATATAAATAGAATTATACAGTAGCTAATCTTATGTGTCTGGCTTCTTTTTCTCAGTGTGGTGTTTTGGAAATTCATCTGTGCTGTTGTGTATGTCAGTCATTGATTTATTTTTTTGTTTTAGTTTTTTCAACATAAATACCTAGCTACTTTTTATTCATCCTCTTGGAATGCAAATTCTCTTTGTGTGTTTGTGTGGGTGTTCCATGTTTGGGTGTATAATAAAGTCTGGCTATGGTTTCTCAGAAGGGGCGTGAAGTAGGAAAGAAGGCATACTTAAAATTCTGTAAAAAGTTGTTACATGTGTTCATTATGTATTAATAGATATACATACACTACACATTTAATAAGAATAATAGAATAATGGCGGTTAACATTTGAGTGTTCACTTGTGCTAGGCCCTTTCCTAAGTACTACACACGTTTTACCCCATTTACTCCTAGCAACAGTTTTCTGAAGTAGGTAGAGTGTATTGTTATCTCTAACGAGTAAAGTGAAAATTTTAGAGGTTAAGCCATTTGCCTCAGATCACACACCTAGTAAGTGGTCAATTGGGGATTTGAATTCTGCCCCTTGATTGTCAAACCTTACACTATGGCTGCTCTTTGCTAATGGCTAGTATTTATTAAACTGTTTTGTACCAAACACTAGTGTGATGTACAAACATGCACTCATGCACATACCCCTGTACTACAGTGTAGGCAATTTATGTAAGGATTAGCCAAATGTACCATGTAAAGGTCACTTCCTCTTCACATGATTATATGAGTTAGGAGTCACATATGGACTTGAGAGGCAGAAGCCAGTCATCAGATGTGTACTCTTTGGCCTGCAAGGTGTTTAGAATTTATATTCTGTTTGTGGCCAACAGTTAAAAATGAGAATATCATACATTAAATTCTTGATTTCTGGCATGTTCCATGAAATCATGCTATCTGAAAACGTTGCCTATGGTAGTGGTCTGGAGCCGACCTTCAGCTGCCTCCCTTGGGCCTGCAGCCAGCCCTGAGAACTTATTTATGCTTCCTGGATAGACATGAAAGTTTGTGAATCTTGACATAGTTTCTTAAGGAGTTGCTTTAAACTTCTTTGAAGAATTCCAACAGGCTATTCCAGGCTCAGTGAGGAGATAGTACCACTCAAGGAAGGAAGGGCCCTTGCTGGGTGAGCTAAAGAAATGGGAATTAGGCAGGAATAATATGAATTGGCCAGAGACCAGGATGGAGAGGAGGACTATGCCAGACTTTGAGGTCTGGCCTAAGCGTCTTAGGAAATGTCATGTTTTGAATACAGAGGAATGGCAGAATCAGAGTTTCAATTTTCTAACAGGAAAAATGTAGCCTAAAATTGCTAATTGTAGAAAATGTCATTCATTTGTGGTTATTTGAATTGAACAGATGGTTGAAACATATCAAATTGCCATTTTTGTAGGTCAAAAGGAATAAAGTTTCAACAAGTAGGTATAGTTTGACCTTAAAAGTTTGCTGGTAGCACTTTATTTTAAATGAGTCACTTATTTGTCATTTGTATTGTAAAGTTCATTTATATTTTCTGAACCAGGACAAGGAAACCAGTACAAATATATACTGTAATACCTCCTCAGTTGTTGTTTTCTTTAAGTTTTATTTAAATCTTTAAAACATGTTCTTATATTTATTTTTTGAAATGTTGAATTTCCATAATATCTATTAGGATATTTATTAAATACATTGAGATGGTGTTTCAGTATGTTAGGGAGAGACCATTTGAGTTATATAAACAAATAATACCGTTAACTAAAAATAGAAGATCCTCTTTGTAATGTTGATACTTAAAAGAGAAAATTATGTGGATGAACATACGTAAGCTTCACAGAGCTTTTCTTGTACTAGGCATTTAGCTGTCTTGCAACTGTTAATCAGCACAGGCCTTAAAACAGCTGCTATCAGATTAATTAGAGGGAATCCAGGAAATAATTCAACTGAATGTAGCATTCATGTAAGTGTGTTGAAAGCAATTAAGAGTAACTATAGTCATTACTGAGACTTCCAGGAAGTATGCCAAAGGGCTCGAAAGTTATAAAATGCCTTCCCAGTTTGTGTGTGTGTGTATGTGTGTGTGTGTGTGTGAGAGAGAGAGATAAAAATCTGGTTTATATGTATGATCTAAAGACACACTAGTAGAAATTAAAAATAAATAAAATTGAAATTATTTTCTTGAATTATGGGATATTTACTTCTTTCTTTGAAGTTGAGGGGCTAAGAGGAAGATAGGCCACTTAAACTGGTTTAGAAAGAAAGGGGTTTATTTGATGGTACTGTACAAAGTATTAAATTATAGTAGATAAATTTTTTTATTTTTATAGCTAATGCAAGGCTTCAAATAGAGGAAGTTGGTGTTTCACCAAGGTCACATATCTACAAGAAGGAAACTCAAAAAAAGTTTCTTAATGATGAGTTTAAATCCTTAAGAAACTTTATGCTTATCACATGGCAGGCCTACAATACCTGGTTTCTGTGATCAATCTTGTCATCGTCATTGTCATCCTCCTCCATCATCATTACCACTGCCATCACCTCATCATCACCATTAGTTATTATCAGGACTCAAAGGCTGCTGGTCTAGCATCTCATCTCATTTCAACTTTCTGTAGGTCTCTTGACTACTTTACTGATTGATAGTATTTTACCCAAAACTTAACAGTAGGAAAATTATGTTATTGTCCAACCGATTTTGCCTTGGTTGACTCCTAAAGAAAGAAAGAGAGAAAGAAAGAAAGAAAAGAAAGAGAGAGAAAGGAAGAAAAGAAAAAAGAAAAAAGAAGAATGGTACTGAGGAAGAGAGAGACAGGGATGGGGATAGGGAATGTAGATTTAAAAGAAAAAGTAATAATTCCTTCTTATTTAATAAGAGTACAAGCTGAATTCAGGTTAATTTATTTTTGAGAATGGACGTTTGGTACATGATTACATCTTTATGTTGTGTTACAGTCTTTTAAACCTGCTTCCATGTCTCTTCTAAAAAATGAGCTGGAAAGACAGGATGGCTAACACTCCCCATTTTCAAAGTCTTGGCCACACTTTTTCAAAAGGGGTATGAAATAGGAACAAATGCCTTGCTTGTAATTCTGTAGACAACTTTTTAATATATTTTAGGAATGTTTCTCTCTTTCTTTTAAAGAAAAACTGTAGTTTGGGAACAACTGAAATGATGTATTAGAGTGTTTTATGTGGGACAAAGGACAGATGGGAAATAGTCCTCTTGTTTTTTTATGCCCTGCCCCTGACAGGTAACATGATATAGTTCCCAGGGGAGGTAGGAGAGGCCTGATGGATCCTAAGGCACTGTTTTCTCACAGAGTGCCAGCACTTTTTTAAAAAGATTTTATGTATGTATGTATATATATACGTATTTATAGCACATGAGTGGGGGGAGGGACAGAGGTATCTCCCACTCCAACACCCCTGTCCACTGCCATTGCTCCTTCTTCCACATGGTAATACCACATACCACCTTTTTTCTTTAGGTCCCACCTCTCACTCTTGGCAAACTCTGATAATTTTTTTCATTCAGTTTGAATGCCCTCTCAACAATGAAGATTTCATACACTACTCTTTCTCAACCTTGTATTTTCTAGGTGTTACTGTCTCCCTCAAATTATCAACTGTAGATTATGTCCTCAGGTATTCATGGATGCATCTTGTTAGTTCTACTTCACCACCAGAAAAAAAAATACCCTGGAATCATTCTAGGAAGAATTATTTATTTCCACACAATTAGTTGCTGTATGGAAATAAAGACAAAAAATATTCTAAGGGTAGATACCATATCATAGAACAGTAGTTTCCAAAAAACTGGAAGGGTCTTAGAATCCACCTAGTGTAAATACTTCATTTGGGAGTTCTAGAAACAGAGCTCCAGAGGGCTTGGCACATCTGGTAAGCAATGGAATATATTTTTTTGACAGGATGTACTAGAAATTAGGTGTTGTGATTCCCTAGCCAGTATACTTTCCACAGCACTACACAGAATCTAATCCCTGGGTTATAGTATTTGAACAACTTGAACAAAGATGAGAGATCATATTTTGACAGCTAGAAATAATGGGAAGTAAAAGGGGTAAGTATTCCTCAAACAAGAAATAGATGAAGCGAAGGTGCAGAGAAGAGTATGGTCCTCGTAGGGGAGAGCATATAGTTCAGTACACCGTAGACTACCAAGGCTGGGTGAAAGGACCTTGGGAAAGGCAGTAAAGGGGAGTGCTTTTCTGTTCAGAAAAAAAAATGAGAAGCAATAATAAATTTTTCTTTGCTTTTTTTTATTATTACTATTACCAATTCCAAAGCATGCCAGTGCTAAACTACTTCCCCTTGAAAATTTTTTTGTTCTAAATTCCAAATAGTTGTTGCACTTGTGATTTATGTTCAGTAATATATATGTAAGCTTCAAATTAATGCCTATCTATTACTTACATGTTTGAATAAACATGGAATTCTGCTGGGAAGTCTATTTGGAGAATTCCTGGTTATATAGGTAGCCCTGACACATGCACACTCAGCTATACATGTTCATTTTGAGAGTAAATTTATAAAGGTTTCAAATCCCTAGAGCTTGTTTCAGATGGAGTTCATATTTCCCGTCTCTGTAGTAGTACATAATCTTGCGCTTAAGCAGTAGATTTGAAATAAGCCAAATTAGCTGATAGATTATAAAGGTGAGGAAAAAGAAGTTACTTCCTTCCTTGTATGTTGTTATTCTTGTGACCAGTTGTTTTTATCTGTGCTTAAATTTTAAATCAGTGAAACATAATACAAAAATCAGGTTGAATTTTTTTAGTAAATGCAAATGTCAGGTCATAAATGAAATATTGTACTGAATTTTAATAATTCCAAAATTTAAATTTAATCTTATATGTTAATATATATACTAGATAATAGTAGGCTGAATAGATTGTATCTAAGTGAAAATGTGCTTATAAGTACAAAGAATATACTCATATTCGCAATATTATAATACTGTTTTAATTCTTAGAAATTAAACACATTTCATTATTAAGGATTTAAAATATTGCTATGAAGTATTCAAGATAGTAAAGCAAAATATAATCAGATACAGTTTTGAAACAAGATTTTAAAATAATAGCCACTTGTAATTATACACAATACCAAATTGTATATAAAATTTTTTATTGAAGAGCTGCGGTGCTCAAAACATTGAGCAAGTCCATGTTGATGGCTAGAGGCCACATCTGAACACCAAACTGAGACAGAGTCAATCTACATATTTATTTATTTTATGATTATTTATTTTTTTAAAGATTGATTTATTTATGAGAGAGAGAGAGTGAGCACACACAAGCAAGGGGAGGGGGCAGAAGGAGAGGGAGAAACAGGCTCCCCGATGAACAAGGAGCCCCCTGTAGGGCTCGATCCCAGGACCCCAGGATCATGACCTGAGCCAAAGGTGGATGTTAACCAACTGAGCCACCCAGGCACCCTAGTTTCTGATTATTTAAATGGAATATTTTATTATTTTTATTTACATTGCATATTTCAGTGACTTGTCTTCATGAGGGTGATTCAGGTTGTAAGTCTTTTACCCAAAGAGAGCTTAGGTAATTTACTCATTAGGAAAATATGAGGAAGAAATGATGACTTCTTTTTACCTTCATTAAATTATCTCTGAAAAGACCCATGAAGTAAAAGACATTTCAGAAAAATATAGTAGAATTTAAAAGTGTGAAATACTTTCTCATAGGTATACTTTGAAGGGAAAGAAAAAAATACACAAATTAAGAAGTGCTAGTTACATTTTTTTGCACCACAATGAAAGAGGGGTAGAGCCCTGATTATTTATCACCTGAAGAAGACTAATGAATATAGAATTATTATACAATAGAAAACATGAGAACAACTTATTTAGGAGTAAATTTCACAAAATACATTTTAAACTCACTACTTTGAAATAATATCATACTCACAGAAGTTGCAAAAATACTAGTGTTCCTTTGTGTCCTTCACCCATTTCCCCCTGATAACATTTTACATAACTATCATCCATTATCAAGACCAGGAAATTGACGCTGGTGCCATACTCTTAGTACAGACTGTATTCAAATTTGATGCGTAAACACACTTTTTTAGCACAAAAACTTTTAAAGTATTTAAAAATAATTTGTTTAGAAATCTTAGTTTTATGTGTATTAGAAAAAACACTTAAAATGAATTTAGTTTGCTTTATCTTAAATAAATATATATTTCTTCATTACTCTCTGAATATGAGATGTCACATGTTTGGACCTCATCTCTTTATTTCATATTTTAGGAAGACTTAAGCTGCCATGTTTATGTTGTATTTCCCAATGGGGTTACTAGGACCGAAACCACTGGAAACTAGAATGAGACAGATAGAGTAATGATAGAAGACGTGCAAAAAACTTAGGTTACGTTTCCCCTATTCCACTTTTTAATGGCAACAGGCATAGAACCTAATTTACAATGGAAATATGTTTTATATGTGTTCTTGTACGGTAGTCTTGTTTATGAGCAAAACTACTTCACTATAACATTACAAACACTGAATATTAGGTCTTGAATGTGTATAGATGATTTTGGAGGAAAATAATTTTCAATATAATATGAAAAATATTGTCAGTGTTTGTCAAAGTGTGACAGTTTGAATATTCTAATATCCTAAGCTTGAAGGAAAACTGTAAATCTTTTTGAAATGTCTTTTCCAATTTTTACTGTAGCAAAGTATGCAATACTTAATATTCCAGTAGTCTACCATTAGATACGTTTACACTTATTATGTTCACCACAAAGCCTTTTATGACTAAGAGATTGAGAACTTCTTATAAGTACTAAAGCATAATGCATAACTTAACAGGATAATTTACATAAAAAATCCAACTCATAGACTACACTGATCATTTAGAATTATGCATTACAGATTTAAAGTTAGAGCAGACACATTTTAGAGATAATAACAAAAGCTTTTTAGTGCAAAAATAAAGTTTGTAGAAGAAAAACAAGGCTAAATAATGTTTTTGTCTTTTTAGAATATTACTAAGAATATTTTGCCTACAATTTCATGAACAGAGAAAAGCCTTATGCTCACAAAATTCTGTTTTGGGTATAAATTAAAAAGAAAAGAAATGACCGCAAAATTCAAAGTCATCATATAAACCATGGTTCTCCATCTTTGGTGCACACCATAATTGCCTGGGGAGTGATTTTGGAATATATCATATAAAACCTGTAAGGGATAGTCTAAAACACATCAAATAAAACAAATTTTTTCTAGTACAGACACAAGGGCAAGTATGGTATCATTGGTTTGTGTGTAGCATATTTTTTCCCCCAGGATTGATTTGTAGATTACTTAAGATTCAAAAGCATTACTAAGTAATTGTAAATTTTTGACTTCAGTCTCTTTTAAATTTGACTACTTATTTCAATGGAGATTCTTAAGAATATGGAAATGCAATAATGTACAGTGGTGTAGTGATCAGATTAAGCTAAATTCCGAGTTATAGACATAGCAGTAACCTGCAGTGGCTCTGGGAGTCAAAAGTGGATAGTGTGGGGAGAAATGTAATGATCTGACTTTCCAAACCATTTTTAGCTGATAGTATAACCTTAATGTCTTACTCTAGTTTGTAAGCACTCCCATGATATTTATCAATACTCAGAAGGATTTTGAAGCCCATCTAGCCATAACTTGGAATCTTGAAAATTTAACTAAGCACTTCAAGGATAAATAAATTATGCTTTGTTACTTGAGGCAACTGTGGAGCCTAGAGCTGAAATAACCAGAGCTGTGGGTAGCTGTTATGATGTGAATGTAATTAATAGTCTTAAGGTTATGTAAGAATAATTTTTATTACCTTTATTTTATGAGCTGTCCAACATGTATTAAAAAAATATGGTGCAGTGGGAAAAAGTATAGGCATTGATGTTGGATAGGTCTGTGTTCTAATGCAGGGTTTGCCATATTTCAGCTATGAGCTTCAGCAAATTACTGAACTGTTGAACTTCCTGTGATTCCTGTGAGAAATTAAAATGCACTCCCAAAACAGTCTAACACTGTGTAGTCAGCAAATGTTCCATTCTCTTTGCCCCTAATCATGATACAAGACAATTACTTTTAATCCATACATGTTGAGTTCTGCATATTGAGGACACTCACTCAATGTTTGAATGAATGAATGAAATCATGGATTAAATTTGCTATATTATAAAACTGATGTCTTTGACTCACCCAGTAAAACCGTGGGAGTATGAATTGATATAAAATGAATTAAGTCCAGTCATTTATACAGTAATAATAAGGATTCCAGGGTAAGTTATAGAATTTTGTTCTGCTGAACTTACATAATAGGCCTCTGTGTGTGTGTGTGTGTGTGTGTGTGTGTGTGTGTGTTAGAGTATTAATATGATTCTCTTAAAAGTTTCTGGTGTATTCATGATGAACTCTCAACATTGATTCTGAATTGTAGACAGAAAAGGCTGAAACAATAAAGACATGGGTTACAAGAAAAGGAAGCAAGTTATAGAACTTTTTTTATTTACCATTTTATTAGCTCAAGTAATTCTAAGGCATATGTCTGTGGTTAAGTGGAAATAAAGCTTCTACTTTTTTCCATTAAATTTCAGGGATCTGGGGATCAGCTGCCCAGCACATTTTTTGTCTAATAAATTTTTTTTAGAGGGCTTGAGTTATCTTTTATACCCATAAAAGAAATAGGTGCAAGGTAATTCCTAGCTACTCAGGGTCATTTTCTCATATAATTAATGAACTGAAATTAAAAGATAGGTGAAGCTGTAAAAAAAAAAAAATACTGTCAATGTCTGAAGTACCATCCACTAAAGCATGTTGCTATTACATGTGCTATGGGTCAATTTTGTGGCTTTCATCCTTATGAACAGTTTGTTAAGTTCCTTTTGTTATTTCAGTGGTTAATATACTTGTTCCTAGACTGGCTATTTAGTGAATCATTTATTAAGGATTTTTTTATAACTTGAATCTTCAGGTTTTCTGAAAAGAATTATAGTACCTTAAATTTGTTTATATCTTTGGAGTTTAAAAAGCATGTTAATTAATTGAAAATTAATTGTAGGAATTGCTATAGAGTCAAATTTTACTTAGTTTATTTTTTTATACCATATCTTGCTTTGTGATTACAACTAAATATTGGTGGCAAGAACAAGGGGATTAGAACATGAAAACACAAGATATTCAGAGCAGTATGTTGGTAAAACATGCCTTATTTGAGTTTCAAATGCTTTCTCCTTACAATGAAATTTTTGTCAGGCAACATGTATTGGAAGCTTGGTACTTGAAAATCAGTGGTTTGATTTCTCCACTGGATTGTTTTACTAGCCTGTTAACTGGTCTCCTGGCTTTCACTGTTGATCTTCTCCGTCCCTAGCACTGTGACCTCATCTTCTAACACTTCCCCTCTTGCTTCAATCTTGGTAACCTCACCCCCCCCCCCCCCCCCCCCCCCCACATTTGTGATGTCTTTTGATTTCCTTCCTTCAAGAGGTGGAATTTACTTTCTTATCTCCTGAATTGTATCTGGCTTTGTGATTTGCTTGCATGAATAGAATGTGGTAAAACTGACATCATGCCTTTTCTAAACTTAGGCCTCAAGAGACCTTGAAAGCTTGCACTTGTCCTCTTGGAAATCTGCCACCACCAGATGATGAGAGGCATGTGGCTCATTCACAGCAGCCAACAGCTAGCTAACTGAGAGACATGAGTAAGGTCTTACTAGTAGACCAACAAACTCTCTAGGCTTGGGTAGTCTCACTTAGCTGTTGTGGGTATTCATGTCTTATTTTAAGACATGGTCACTTCCTACCTTTGTATTGGTAGAATTCCTCTAAGATGATATGAAGTTAATGGATTTCCATAGAGTTATCTGTGATTCTTACAGTCTTATGAGGAAGAATATTTAATTTAAAAAGGCTATTTTCTGTAAATAATTTACTTTCCCATAGACATTTATTTTTTTAGGATTAAATATTTTTGTGTTTGAAAATGTAGCTTAAACTGCCTACAGTAAGGAAAGAACATGTTACTTTTTTTATTCATTTGAGAGAGAGGGAGAGCAAGAGCAGGGGGGAGGGGCAGAGGGAGAGGGAGAAGCAGACTCCCTGCTGAGCAGGGAGCCCGACGTGGGACTCCATCCCAGGACCGTGGGATCATGACCTGAGCAGAAGGCAGACCCTTAACTAACCGAGCCACCCAGGCACCCAAGAACATGATACTTGATTGAGATATCTTGTTTCCTTGAGAGAAAAGAGATGTAGTTATTATTGAAATTGTGTTAAGGCATCATCTACAGTTTGAAAGGACTTAAGTATTGACCCTTTAATACCACAGTTCTTGAAAAATGCTTTGATTCCCATTTTAAGATTATGTTTGTCTCTAGGAATTTTGAAAGTGAGGGCTAAGGAAGGATATAAAATATATTCTGTTGATGTGTACACTACAGTCAAAATATCAAAACCTTACAGAAGTCGTCTTGGGTGAATTTAATTCTAAAGATGGCCAGGGTGGAAGTGGGAGTAAAAGGTATTATTTGTAATGTTAAAAGTGCATTCCAAAGGTAAAGAATCAGTGCATGCAGGAGGAATAATGTGGAGCGTTGTATATTAGACATTTTCTCCCAGGGTTTATAGAAGTTAGGGAATGGTCACACAAACATAAGATATGTATAGTCTAAACTGAAGGTGCCATATTGAAATTGATAGGTATGTTTAGCCATTAAACATGGTTAATTTTTCCTGAAATTCTCTATTTTCAATATTACTTTTGGCATACATGACCTTAACTATATGTACTAAAAAGATAAACATTTATCAAAATCATCAATCTTAAAAAAAATTCCCTCATATTATTTAAAATAATCCAGCTTTATCATATTAAAGGGAAATTATTCAGTAACTCCACATCTTTTGGTTAAATCAACTTAGGATTTCACCAAGAGAACACAGGGTACTTTTGGTCTGATTAATATCCTTTAAAAATTGATTTTCTGAAGAACAGTTTTAGGTTTAGAACAAAACAGAGAGGAAGTTACAGAGTTCTGTATATCCCCTGCCTCCACAGATGCATAGCCTCTCCCATTATCACCATCACTTACCAGAGTGGTAAATTTTTTTTTTTTTACCACCGTTGATGATCCTACATAACACCTCAAAATCACCCAGAGTTCATAGTTTATATTGTGGCTCTCTATTGCTTTTGTACATTCTGTGGGTTTGAACAAATGTATGATGACATCTATCATTATAGGGTCATACAGATTTATCTTCACTGCCCTAAAAATCCTCTGTATTCTGCTTATTCTTCTCCTCTCCCAACCGCTGGTAACCACTGATCTTTTATTATCTCCATAGTTTTGCCCTACCAAGAATGCCTTATAGTTGGAATCGTATAGTATGTAGACTTTCCATATTGGCTCTTTTCACTTAGTAATATGCATTTAATATTTCTCCATGACTTTTCATGGCTTGATAGTCTATTTATTTTTAATGGTGAATAATATTCTTTTATCTGGATGTACCAGTTTATTAATCTGTTTGCTATTGAGGGGCATCTTGGTTGCTTCCAAGTTCAGGCAGTTATGAATGAAACTACTATAAACATCAGTGTGTAGGTTTTTGTGTGGACATAAGTTTACAACTTCTTTGGGTAAACATCATCCTGCATAATTGCTGGATTGTATGGTAAGAGTATATTTAGTTCTGTAAGAAACTGCCGAACTGTCTGCCAAAGTAGCTGTACCATTTTGCATTCCTACCACCAGTGAATGAGAGTTGCTGTTGCTCTACACCGTGTCCAGCATTTGGTGTGTCAGTGTTCCAGATTGTGGCCATTCTAAGCTTTCCTTGATGACATATGATGTGGAGCATCTTTTCATATGCTTATTTGTCATCTCTAGATCTTCATTGGTGAGGTGGATTAATGTACTTTTTATGTTTAAATCACTGGTTCTCATGAATCTAATGGTAACTTCTTGAAACATCTACCAAATGCTTAAATTTCATATCGAAACAGCAATTTTTTTACTAAAGGGTATTATCTGAACAGTAAAATATTGATCCTCATATGTGAGATAGACATAAGTCATACTTGGGCATACTTATATTAAATATTCATATATTAGAATTTTATGAGGATAAAGGAAGATTTCATTACTAGTCATAAAAATCTTATAACATTTGGAAGTAACTTCAGAAAGCATGTTGTTAAAATCACCGCTTAGTGTATGATCTTACTTTGTAATATTTTGTTTTAAGGGATCATTTCATCTAGAATTTCTTTGACACTGTCTTTGGAATGCTGCTTCTCATGATTTCCAGATAAACTATATGCTGCTAAACACTGGAGGACCCTAGGGCTCACTCCTTGCATGTCTTGCTTGTGTATGTATACTCGCTATGTTGGGGATCTCTTCAAATACCATGGCTTTAAATACCATCTATATTCTTATGATTCCCAAATTTTCATCACCACCTTGGATCTCTTCCCGGAACTCCAGACTCATATATCCATCTGCCTAGTCCACATCTTTACTTGTGGTCTAAATAGGTCTATAACACTTAGCCAACCCCCAAAACATTCCTCATCTTCCCTCCCACACATGACCCTTCCTATTCTTCCTCAGTGGTAACTTCATTCCTCTAGGTGCTCAGGCCAAAGCCTTGGATTCGTCTTGACTCCTCTTTATCATATGCTCCACCCCATTGGCAAATTCTCTCAGTTTTGTCTTAAAACTTAGACCCAGAATTTGATCACTTCTCAGCCCATCTCCTGCTATGTCTTGGTCTAGACTCCCTCGTCTCTCACCTTTTTCATTTCAGTAGTCTCCTAACCATTTTTTCTGCTCTCACTGTTACCCCCTTTTAGTTTTTTCCCATCGTGGTAGCCAGTGTGATTGTTTGAAATACAAATTGTGTGATACCTTCCTCTGTTCAGTATCTACTCATGACGGTCTCTCTCATCTCCCTAAGTATAAAACCCCAAGTCTCTACAGTTGTTTACAACAGTACAGTCATGTGGCTCTTCCTTGCTGTTGTCTCCTGGTGCTTCCCTCTTGCTTGCTCCACTCTAGGGCACAATTCCCCTCTATAGACCAGACTCTCTTCCTCCCATGTCAGCACCTGCACTAGCTATTCCCTTTGCCTGGGATGCTTTTTCCCCAGCTAGCCTCATGGCTCCCCTGCTTCCCCTAACCTTTCCTACCCTGTCACCTCCTTCAGATATTGGCTCATATATCACTGCTTAGTGAAACCTTCTCTGGATACCTATATAAAATTGCAAACTACCTCCCTTAGCTCTTACCACCACTGACCTACATTACATAATTTATTTTCTAATTGTCTTCCTTCCTTCACTTAATATGTAAGCTTCATGAGGGGGTAGGTTTTTACCTGTTTTGTTCAATATCCCCAGTGCCTAGAAGAGTGCCTTGCTTAATAAATGTTGATTGCTAGAATGAATTATTTGTAATACATTTTAAATACTAGGCAATTATTTACTGTCTAATCTTTTCTCAAGTGTACTTTTACAGTAGAGAAAGCAATCAGTAGGTTCTTTGGTTTTAATTTGGGTTTTCTTATTTAACAGATTCATCTATTTCATTTTTTTCCTTCACCAAACCTGTTTATTAAAAAACGTCCACTGTGCCTAGCCAAAAGCTGTGCACCCTTTACTTAACAGTATTGGTGCATAATCATTGCTTCTTGTGATGCTTCCAGACTTGAGTTCAACCTTTACAAATTAGTTCTGAATTAGAGACCACTGCTAGATGAGATGTGTTAAGATAAAGACAGAATTTCCTGCTCAATCTGGAATAATTAGAAGGACACAGACAACGAGAAAAGGAGACTATTTTCAGAGGGTCAGGCCTTGTTTTCATTAACTGCTGTCACAAGCGTGCCATTAAAATAGTCATATTTCCTCAAATGTTGGACTTTGAGATGCAAAGTGAGTAGTCAAATAGTTCTGTTAACCTAATTTTCAGAGATGGTGTTGTATATGCTTCCATTCTGAATCTGTAAGCCTTTAGACTTCTGATTTTTTTTTTTTTTCAGTCCCAAGCTGATAGTATTGTAGTAAAGCTCAGAGCTTTACTGTCCTAGGGAGGAAGAGAAAAAGGTATCTCCCCTAAAAACAACCCAGAAAACTATATTCAAAGTTAGAATGTTTAAAAAGGAATCTATTTCTTCTGTAAAGGGAAAAAACATCACCATTGTTCTGCTGGCTGGAAGTGTTGGAAGCGTCTCAAAGAAACACAATTGGGCTAATTATATTTCCATCTTTCTATACCCATTCAAATCTGAGAACACGCACTTTGCTGAAGTTTTACATTCTTCGGGATTATATGAGAATTTGCAAGACTATCAAGATGCCTTAGATGGTTTTTTAGAGATAACATGTAATCTTTACTATCATCTTTTGTGGGTCTGATGTTCTTTCTCTGAGAAAAATCATATGAAGAAGAAAATTCAAATGTGCCCAGTACCAAGTTTGAGATTTTTTAAAATTGTGATTTAAAAAATATTTTACTACAATAAATTGACCTTTAAAAAATATGACAAACATGAACGTAAGACTCTGACTTCAGAGTTTAGCCAGTTTCTCTAACCAAGGGATTTAGCTTGTTCAGAATTCACCAACAGTTCACTTACAATTCACCTACAATTTTAAGGTCCAATAATAGAAAGATACTTGAATAATACCTGCATAACAAAATGGGAGTGATATTAAAATTAAAATTTAGTCTTATAAAATCTTCTATTCCAAACATGTGTGCCCTATGATCCAGCATTTTCAACCGAGGGAATGTTCACCCAGAAGTAATAGGTACTTTTCTTCTCAAACATGTTCATAGCAGTGCAATTTATGGTAGTTTAAAAGTGGAAACAATCCAAATGGCCACCAGTGGATACTCTATGGTTATCATCATACAACAGTAAGAATATCTTATGTAGCAATAAGAATAGTCTGTTGTTAAATGCAACACTACAGGAGAATGCCAAAAATAAAATGTTAAGCAAAAGTCGATAGACTCAGAAGAGCATATATTATATGATTCCATTTAGGTAAAGTACAAAAGAAGGGAATATGAATCTGTTGGGTGTTAGAAGTCAAGAGATAGTCATTATCTTTGGGGGTTAGTGACTAGAAGGAGGATGAAGATTACTCGTGTTGCTTATGTAAGGCATTTTTACTTAATGAAAATTCATGGAGTTCTGTACTTATGATTACTTTTCTGTATATATGATTTACTTCAATAAAGTGTTTACTTAAGAAAAAAACAGTCTTCTGCGTGTTGAGTTTGAGAAGTTCTTTATAGATCTTGGATACCAGCCCTTTATCTGTAATGTCATTTGTTTCTTCTCCCATTCTGTGGGTTGCCTCTTTGTTTTGTTGACTGTTTCCTTTGCTGTGCAGAAGCTTTTTATCCTGATGAAGTCCCAAAAGTTCATTTTTGCTTCCCTTGCCTTTGGAGACATGTCATGAAAGAAGTTGTTGTGGCCAATGTCGAAGAGGTTACTGCCTATATTCTCCTCTAGGATTTTGTCAGATTCCTGTCTCACATTGAGGTCTTTCTTCCATTTAGAGTTTATCTTTGTGTATGGTGTAAGAGAATGGTCGAGTTTCATTCTTCTGTATATAGCTGTCCGATTTTTCCAGCACCATTTATTGAAGAGACTATCTTTTTTCCATGGTGATGGGTGTTAAGGAGGGCACGTACTGCATGGGGCACTGGGTGTTATACGCAAATAATGAATCGTGGATCACTACATGAAAAACTAATGATGTACTGTATGGTGACTAACATAACATAATTAAAAAAAAAAAAAAAAAAGAAAAATCAGTCTTTTCTTCCAGGTTACCAGAGATGGTAACAAATGAGTAGTTAGTATGTTCTAAAAAACTAATTCAGTGGTCTTTGCACATGGCTTTATAACTCTGCCATTTGTCTGTAGCTAGCTTATGTTGTTTTCAGAATGTGGAATATAGGATGTGGAGAAAAGAAAGCCATTTCCCATGTGTAGTAGATTCCTTTGGTTGCTGTAACAAATTACCCCAAGTTTGGCCTAAAACAACAGAAATGTATTGTCTTATAGTTCTCAAGGCCAGAAGTTTTGAAATCAGTATCACTGGGATGAAATCAAGGTGTCAGCAGGATCATGCTTTCTTTGAAGTCGCCAGTGGGGAATCCCGTACACTGCCTCTTCCAGCTTAACTAGTGGCTGCTGGCATTCCTTGGCTTGTGGCCACATCATTCCGACCTCCGTGCCATCACCTTCAGATCTCTCTGTGTTGCACCTTCTTTTCTGTGTCAGATCTCTGACTGCTTTCCTCTTAAAAGGATCCATGTTACTGCATTTCATGCCCACCTGGATAATCTTCCCATTTCAGTGTTCTTAACTTTATGCCATATGCAAAGATTCTTTTATTTCCCATAAGGTAACATTTGCAGGTTTCAAGGATTAGGACAAAGATCTATTTTCTGCAGGCATTTTTCAACTTTCCACACTGTGTGATACTCGACAGGAAGTAAATGAGATAATATTGTTCACCAACTGCTGCTGTTTGGGTACACTTGACACAACTTGCAGGTGTAGAAAATGATTTTCTAGGATTACCTCACTCTTTGTAAAGCTCCTATTATTTATAATTCTAATCAAAAGATCGGAATTGTATAGCTACAGAGACTTCAGAAATCACATAATGCAGATACTTTTAGTCCTTACAGTTTTTCTTCAGATGAGATCTTTTATGAAACCCAAATATTAAACTGCAGACAGCGCTGCCCCACCATCTCGGTTTCTCTTTCTTTCCAGAGTGGTCTCATGAGGGTATCCTTGGAAATTCCTTGGGCTCTGTGGAGCTGTTTGAAAAATTTAACTTTTCTAATCTCTTTATTTTACTGAGACCCAGCAGCTAGCATTCATGGGATCACAGTTCTCCTTTTCAAAGATCATTCAGAAAATTTGGGAATAAATCCTTTATCTCCAATATTCTTTGCACTAAACCACCTTCAGATGCCTCTACATGGAAGACACCATATGGTTACCGCAATTACATCATACAGGCCCCTTAAACCTTTGGCCCAGATTTCTGGATATCACAGAAAACACACAGAATGACATAAGATGGCAAAACATGTGAACAGGTTTCTAAGCTATCAATATCAGTATCAGGGCATGTTATTTACCTCCTATTAGGATTGTGAGAGCTACTTTCTGTGCACTAAGGAAAAAGGATGTCTCAGATCAGCTGTTATTCCTGCAAACAGCCCATATATTTGAGTTTACACTAGTATACACAGATGTCATCAACTCAAGCTTCAATGTCAGAGCAAAATGGAACTCTGCTATTATACATAGCTTAGTATATGGGTATCTTTCTTGCTCATCTTTGTCCCTTGTTGTAAAACTCATGGCACAGTGCTACACACATTTTATATTCTACATGTTAATCCCATACATTTCTGTCTACCTTTGTTCTCTGTCCTGTGAAACTTTGTTTTCATTATCTGAGCAGTTTCACTGATACGCTCTACTGGTTTTATTCAGTTGATACCACTACTCTCTTACCAGACAAAGATCTTAAAGTAATGTGTGTTTACATGTATTAAAGGCTGTTAATGTCAGTAAACAAAGAACACATTTGAAGGGACTAAAGAATATGATTTTCTATTTTTATGGTTGGTTGAAATATTTTGTTTATTCTAGCTGTACTTTATATGGTAATTGTCATTTATCTGTAGGAGAAATGTGTTTGATTTTTGTATGTGGTAAATCACTCATGATTGTTTACACAGTTGAAGCTCAGACTTTTATTAAAATGGTTAGTCTCATGAAGGCATAGTAACTGAATGCATTGTGACTGTCAAGGAAATACCCTCTCACATTTGCTAGTATGGGGAGTGTAATTGATTGCTGGCTCCAGATTCTGCACTCTGTTCATAGTGCTGAGGCCACCCCACACAAGAGCTTATCTCAGTCAATGACTGAGTGTAGCAGGGACACTAAGCAAGGCCCATTCCTGCAACATGTGGGATTCCTCTGATGCGACTTTGGCTCAAGGACTCCCGTCAGTTTGGCTGCAACTTTCTTAGATTGTACTATAGTACAAAGCCTGTTTCTTTGCTCACTCACTTCCCCCTCTCCTTCAGAGTGGTCAGACATGTATCATAGTGGGATAGCTCTTCCAACCTCCTCCAGCTTTCTCCTGTTTTCTTTCACAGGTGCCCCTCCCACCACCCCAAGAACTCTTTTTTAAAATTTTTATTTTTTAAATAAATTTTTAAAAGATTTATTTGAGACAGAAAGAGAGCAAGAACAGCAAAAACAGATTTTGTTTATTTGAGAGAGAAAGAGTGAACGAGAACAAGCAGACGGAGGGAGAGGACACCATACTAAGAACTTTTTTCCTTGTCTAATCCCATCTTTGTGTCTGCTTCCAGTCCAGGAAGAGGACCTGCACTACCACATACAAAAAAAAAATTGTTTTTCCGAAATGGTTAAATATTTAGGCCCCTTTATTCATATTTGGTTTCAAGTTTTAAAGCCTGATCTTTCATAATAGATTTACATACCCCTCTACTTTTTTAGGAAGCTATTAGATGAACTTGAATATTGTCTTAATTTATTTTGTTGAACCTAGTACACACTTCCCTTCATTTTGAACTCTGCCAACCAGTACAGAAAAGTATAGTTTCTCCTGCAACTGCCATTCAAAGGAGGTTTGTTTACCCTATTTGGCAAATCAAGATGACTTGGTGACACTTTGCCAGGTCTCCTGTGATGCTGATTTGTTGGAAAACACTTTTGCACACTACTAGACCCTATTAAGCAATTTTGTAATGGAGGCTTGCATTAACAATTCACCCTTGCCTGGAAGAGTCTTGACACCCTGCTATTTAGGATGAACATGTTGGTACTTTGTTTTGTTGTGTCTCTCTAGGATTAGGGCAGTGGGAGATTTACCATACTTCTGCATCTCATTTTGGCATGTGTCATTGAGATGGGGGCTCAGGAAGGTGGTGGTTATTAACTCTTTAACTACCTACTTATTTTACAAAAATGAAATTTTACTGGTGGATAGCCTCCTAAATCAGTTATGGTGATGAATTAATATTAGTTTCTAAGACCTGAATATCAATACAGATTATCTGGGTGCTTTGGATGTTAAGCATTATCTAAATCTTGGTGAAAATTCCTCCCTTATTAAAGTGTTATCTGCATACAAAAACAATTTTATTAAAAACATATGGGAATGCTGATTGTATAAGGTGAACTTTAAATCTGCAGAATCTCCGAGAATGAAACAGTACAGTAGTTGCCATCCAAGGAGCAGTTGAAGGTCAGGCTTTGAGGTGCATTAATTCTTTCAACATTAAATCTTGTAAAAATGGTACTTTATTGTTATTAAGTGGAGGTTCTGAAAAGGCCCATTAACTCTGGTGACCACAGAGTAGCACATCAATTATAAATTTGTTATATGTAAATGGGATCCCCAAATGATGCTATCATTGTATTGCTTTTTACCTATGATCAAAATTGCCAAAGCTACTATTTGACAGTATCTTTGCTTGATTTCTCGGACAAAATCTGGGGATAGCTGAGCAATTCACATCTCATGCATTGAAGACAAATTGCCTCAGTGAAAATTCCATTATAGCTTAAGAAAATTATCTCCCTGGATCTTATACACTGAGGTGGCTGAGAATATAGTTATCTAACAACACCTGCTTAAAATGGCAATGGGAGGTATTGGGAACGTTTGTTCCACTCAGTTGCCACATATGACCTTTGGAATTGCAACAAGTACTTTAGAGCAGAGAACAGGAACACACCAAGATTTCAGTGAAGCACTAAGTAAAACCTGAAATGAAGCTAAATTTACAAAGTAAATAATATTAGACTTTTGGAACACACACACATTTTAAAACAGACCACTATGGCAAGCATGTTATACAAATGAAGCTAATGAGATGGTATGATGCATAGTATTTACGACCATTTAAAATATTTTATACCCAAGAACAGGCCAGCGCCTAAGTGTGGAGTTAAATTGCCAAATACTAGCTTCTGATATTTGCATTACATTGCCTAAAATTGGAGGAATATAAAAGATTTCTGTTTGAAAGTGGACACTTGGTGGTCTTGCAGCAGCTTTGATTCACTCCCATATTAACCCTCATAGCTTGCTGTTGACAACATTCAGGACCAAAACTACTTAATATGATTAAGTTGGCAAAGCTTGCATTTTGGTGTTTTATCCACTCTACATTTCCTTGGTACTGATTTTTCCACTCTCTTAGTTTTTGATACATGGACATAATTCACATGTGTAAATAAAAGTCAATATGTTACTTTCCCAGAGATACTTTTATGTGAGGTATTATATCAGATATTGAAGGAATGAAAGACATTTTCTTGTTGGTTGGACTTGCAGTCATCAAAAACCACAGAGAGGGTGAAGTATGACTGAAGCTATATAGGGTAATGGTTAAGTATGCAGAGTTGGTCCCTGACTGCTTGATTTCACATCTTGCCTCTCTGATTTGGGGCAATTTCCTTAATCTCCTTGCTTCCCTTTCTTAACTTGTAAAAAGGAGACAATGGCAACACCTCCTTACAGGGTTTCTGTAAGAATTCAGTGCATTGATGTTCGAATAACATTTAGCACAGTACATCTAGTACGCTGAGAACTCAACTATTATTATGGGCTGCTGAATATTCTGATATATATAGATATAAATACATGTCAATCAGAAAAATGCTTGGCACATAGGAAGTGCTCAATAAATAATAGCTACTGCTAAAAATAGAGGCAGGGTATGAGTCCAGGTTTTTTTAAGTCTCTGAGTTATTACAATTTGGGGAGGGGGTGCTTTATAAAAAAGAAAACAAAATTATGAATGCAAAGTGCCTACAGCAACTTCAGCGTTATTGCATAAAATAAATTATGAATATAAATGCTTGCAATTTCCATGAGAAGGACCCATGCTAGTGAAAGTACCCTGAAATTTATGTGCCATTGGCTTCCCAATAAATCTATATTTGAGAAAAGGAACTTTGCCAACCCTATTGAAATTACTCACCCTGACTATGAATGAATGTATGGAGGGTCCTAAGGAGTAGGGCCACAGTTAATAAGCAAAGATTTGGGACCAAATTCTTACACCTTTATATACAGCTCTCCACCCCCTACACACACACACACACACACACACGAGCATATACACACACATAACGTATACACGTGTGCCCCTAAGAGAAGTATTGTTAAAATTAAGATTGTCAGAAAATGTTTGCTAAATAAAGGCAGCTATTATGTTTGTTAGCCTGTAAGCAGTGTCAGGAAATAAAGTAGGGATGTAGAGGTAACCCAGATGAGGAAAATAAAGAGTAAAATTAGAAAAAAAATAAGGCTGAAATAAATGATTTATTTTTTCATCCAAGAATCATTTATTAACTACCTACTAAATATACTAAGTGCTAGAGATAAAAAGATAATGAAGATAAGGTAGCTACCCTCTGGGAGTTTACTGTTTAGAAAGAATTAGAAGATCTATAAATAGGAAAGTTTCAAATAATAGTAGGGCCTGCCATAGAAACTCTGTAAGGTGGTAGTGTTTAAGTTTATTGATTATGGTAATGAGGCAAGTTTTAAAGAGAATGTACCACTTGATCTGATTATCAAAGTAGTGAGGTTTTCATTGAGTAGACAATGGAATGGCATGGACAGAAGTAAAGAGGTGTATGAAACATAGATAACTCAGAGAACTCCAAATAATTTGACGTAAGTATTAGGCTTTCTGATAGTTATGCCAAGAGATAGGGTCAGATCATGGTCTGATAATACACCTTACTAAGGACTGCTTATTTTCTCCGGTGAATGGTGGGGAGCCAAACCATCAAGGTAATTTAATCAGATGTGCACTTTGGTTAAGTCATCTTTACTAATAATATTTACCTATGTTCTCCAAATTCTGTTAAGAGTGAATCATTCTTTGAAGGGTAGACAGTGTACCTTATTGTTGGTTAGATTTGATTCCTTATGCAGTTTATAGTACACAGAAATGCATTTTAAATGTGCAATATAAGTTAACAATACATGTAAGCATGATATATAGTCATGATCACCTACAAAAAAATCTGAACTATTTAAAAATATATTTCAAAATCTCCAGTTACTTAGTTTATTTGAGATCATTGATAATAATAAAAATTTGAAATATTTTGAGTAGTTTATGATGCTTGTTTTAAAAGTAATTTAATCTATTGAGTATACCACTTACTCCATATTATTTGTGTGTGTGTGTGTTTTCAAAAGAACTATCCTTTAAGGAAAGAGATGCTAGTTAGATGTTGACATAAATTGCTTTGCCTAAACTGTGATTACCTTGTCACTGTTTTCTAGTCTATTATAATGCAGAAAACAGAATCCAAACTATTTATGTGAAGGTGAAAAACATGGGCAGTGGTAGAAAATGATCAAGATGAAATCGCATCTGTCTACCAAGCAATTTATTTTTGTGCTCAGTCTCTGCATCTGTCAAGTGGGACAAATAATACTACATAACTCATTAGGTTGTTTTGAGGGTTAAAGAAAACACCCAGGGGCACCTGGGTGGCTCAGTCAGTTAAGCATCCAACTCTTGGTTTCAGCTCAAGTCATGATCTCAGGGTCTTGAGATTGAGTCTGGCTCCATGCTCAGCAGGGAGTCTGCCTGAGATTCTCTCTTGCCTTCTCTCTCTGCCCCTCCCCCTGCCTATGTGCGCATGCGCTCTCTCAAATAAAATCTTAAAAAAAGGGCACAAAGTTCTCATATCAGTGTTTAGCATATTAAAAATACTCAATATGTATAAATTATTTGGGGAGGGAATATATAATACTAATTATTTATTCCTTCTCTTTACAGAGTGAGCAACACTCTACAATTAGCCTAATTGTCCCTGTGACTTTACTAATCTGACTCTTGTTGACTGAGAAAGACTGAAAGTCAAATCTAGATATATCTTAAAGCAACGTTTTCAACATTTACCTTAGCTATATTTTCTACAGTGTTAGAGCATAATATAATGTATAAAGTATGCTAAACTATGTTTTATTGTTCCCTGGTGTAATTTTCCATTTATTTAGTAAATCTCCTTGTAAGGTATCTTCTCAATAACACTGCTGAAAAAAATTTCTTCCAAACATAGCATTAACTAGACTAGGAACTAACGCAGTTCATTTTAAAGGCCGTATTAATATTTTCCCCTAAGAAAACAAGATAGCCACTTACAATATAACTGAATAAGCTAGGAATGTCAAAAGGGCTCTCAACCTGTCTTCTCCCAGCATAAAAAATGAAGGAGATCAGTCTGACTTTCAGAAGAGACTCTCTGGAAGAGAACAGCCTGCTAATAATAGTAAGGTCAGGAAATCTATTTAGCTGTTTTCTACTCCTTATTTCTCTGACTTTCCCAGTGGTTACAAGCTGGCATGTTTGACCTGTGGCTAAGATTCAAGATGAATAAAACACACAAAAAGAGGGCAAAACGTGGAGGGCCAATACAGAGAGACCATTTCCTGTTACAAAGGCTTTAACTTTTTTTTTTTTTTTTAAACATGTGACTTGGATTTTTGAGCTGAAAATGCAGGCATTTAAAGCAGGAAACTCAGATTGTGAGGGTTGATTGAAAGAACACTTAAGTCTACAAGGACAAATGCACCTTGTAATGAACTACAGTGGGCTCGAAAATGAAATCACTGGTAGCTACATGGAAAAAGAATAGAAACAGAATGAAGAACATCCAGATTTACAGCATCCCTAAAGCATCAGAGGGGATGACCCCATTACTTTCATTGAGCAATTTTGTTCTATCTCTCCTCACACATACCTTCACTAGGATTTCTAAAATGGAAAGGTGCACAACATCCTTCAGCCCTTTCCACTGTCTCAGAAAGGTCCCCAACTTTGTTTACTAAGGTTTTAGAACTCCCTCATGTTGTACTCTTTTTAGTGTTTGGTTAGCATTCTCTAATTTTTCCTCTGCTTATTTTTCTCCTTGACCTAGATCATGAAATCATGTACTAAGAGGGCATTTTTCTAAATGCAAGTTGTTAGAAATGACTTGGCAAGGACTAGCAAAACTCACAGTATCCTGCAGCAATAGAATTAATGAAGAGTTTTTTTTGAAGACCTAGAGTGATTAATTTTTTTATGATTTTGAAATACAAATGCCAAGAAGAATATTTGGAGAAATAATTTTAGAAAGATAATTTGTATATAAAATTTTGAGTTTAACATTTAAACAAGCATAATAAGTTTAAAATGAGCATTTTTAAAAACACTATCTGGTTAATCAGCAGCTTTGTTTTTTTTTACCTTAAGGGTTATTTACAACATTCCACACACTTGATGCTTATAAATATCTTTATGCAAACTCTACTGTATGTCTAGGAGAATACTGTACAATGCCATCACCTTTAGTGATATTTGGTCTTTGTTTCTCAAGTCTCTTGTGCCATACTGGTATTTTTTTCTTGGAGAAAATAAACTCCTGTCTCAGGAAAGCTTGGTTGGACCCAAATTTATAAGCAGACATGTAAGGGCATGAGAACTCTGGAATATATCATGTAATCTTCAGTTGTGCAATCTAATGATTAAATTGGAAGGAGAAAAGAGTTCCAGTTACATGAAAAGGATCTACTTTGTTGGTGGATCTGTGCCACACATTCATAGAGGTCCAACTTCATGTCATGCACTGTGTTAAGTGCTGGTGGTACAAAGATATGTAAGGCAGACACTAGCCACTGGATGCGTCAGGCTGGAGTGGGACTAGCTTTGCAGGAGTATCGAAGAAAACGAAAAAAATGTTTTCTTTATAGTGTTTAATATGTTGGCTTGGCTAACTTTGAAGTTATAAATGTAAAAAGACCAAAAATAAGTTGTTGATAGCAACTTTTTTCCCCCAAACATTTTATTTATTTATTTATTTATTTATTTATTTATTTATTTATTTGGAGAGAGAGCATGAGAGAGTGAGTGAGCCAGGGGAGGGGCAGAGGGAGAGGGAGAATCCCAAGCAGACTCTGCACTGAGTGTGGAGCCTGATGCAGGGCTCAATCCCACACCCCTGAGATCAGGGCCTGAGCCAAAATCAAGAGTCTGACACTTAACTGACTGAGGCACCCAGGCGCCCTGAGAGCAACTTTCAGAATCATCGCCACAACTGGTTTTGGTTACCTCCATAATAGTATTAAACAAGCAATCAACCAAATATTTATTAAATAGCTTATGGAAAATTAAGCCAGGCCTTGTATTATTAGGTTATACCACAGACCAGCAAACTCTTTCTGTAAAGGGCCAAATAGTAAATATTTTTGGTTTTTGTAGGCCACATGATCTCTGTTGCAACTACTCAGCTCTGCCATTGTTGCATGAAAGCAGCCATTGACAATATATAAATGAATGAGTGTGTCTATATTCCAGTAAAACTTTGTTTACAGAAGCAGATTGCTGGCCTGATTTGGCTTATAGGCCTTTGTCAACCCCTGGATTAAGCAGTGAACATGACAGGTTTCTTCCTGGCAAAGGGTTTGTTATGAGGATATATGATTTAATATATGTAAAATGGCATGTAGTTAATGCTGTAAATGTGTTAGTAATAATAACAACAGAAATAGTATTGTTATTAAATAGAAAAGTAGGAGAAGAACATATTTGGATTATTTCTAGGACTTACATCTTGCATATATATTTCTTTAAAACCTGTATTATTGACCACTGCTGTGCCTGAATTTCAATGAATCAGACATTCAAATACATGGTAAGGACTTTGTGGCTGAAAATCTTGACATGGTTCAGGGTTTCCACTGCATTGCATATATTATGGCTGTCTATAATAATAGACAAGAATGAATTTAATAATATTTCATATTATTTAAAAAATTTTAAATTTGCCAATTATATGTTCTTTATACTTCTAAGCATTTCCCAGAACTTGTTCATTCTACTGACATACTTTGGTTTTCTCTTCATACTCTTGCTTTGATTTTTTTTTTGGAATTGTATAGATACAAACAGGTGTTTCTGAGCAAGAAAGACATTGGGATGCCTGTACTGAGTATGCTCTTCTCCCACAGTAGCACGCCTAGTGACAACTCTACTTCATATATACTATAATTGATTTTACCAAAATTTTAAGAAATCTTTGAAACCTAAAATGTTACAGTTTTTTGGACACTGTATTTTAAAAAAAGAAAAAGTTGAAGAAATTTGGTTTTAGTGGCCTGGAACAGTAGTCATTTAGTTAAGTATAACCAAGTTTTAGGAATGTACATGTCTTGTTGACATTTAGGATTCTTTATTCCATCTTCCTGCTTGTAGGAAACATGAAATAAAATATATGATACTTGAATTTTTGAATTCAGAGATAATTTTTATGTGTCTGTGCCATATGCAAACTAAGTATTGGCCGTGTAGCTCATACTACATTTTTATGGAGTAAGATAACAATATTGAAAATCTGTCATGATTTTCACAGTGGAGGTGCTTTCACAAAAACTAGAGAGAGTAATGAGAAGAGTTGTGGGAAGTGGAGGGAAGAACTGTTTTTAGATAAGAAGGACTTGAAAGGCTCTTCAGAGAAGGTGGCATTTGAGCAGAGTGAGTTGTAAATAAAGTGAGAAAATGTCATGTGAACATTTGGTGGTACAGTGTTCAGACAGTAAGAATTACAGTGTAAGAGGCTCTGAAATGGGAATGGAGCTGGTGTATTTGAAGAATAGAAGAAAACCAGTGGTGAGTATGGGGAAGAGTGATAAGAGATAAGATCAGTTATTGTGCAAGTCCTTGTGGACCTCTTTTAGAGTTACATAGAACTCTAAGGCAGACATGAAATGGTTGTGGGTAGGGCAGTACTGGGAACTATATTGTTTTCCAAGATTATTCTGTTAGCTTCAGTGGTAGCAGGTATACCAGTAAACAAGATACTGTAGTATCTCATTAGGAAATGATGGTCATTGGACTCTAGTGGAAGCAGTGACAATGGTGGAAAGAGGTGATTCAGAATATGAGTAGAGGTAGAACTAATAGGACTTGTTGAGCTGAGGTAGGGTTTGTAAAAAAACAACTGATTCAAGGATGCTTCCTATGTTTTGGTCCGTGTACCTGGTGAGTTGTGATACCATTTATTAAGATGAGGAAATTTATAGCGGAAGGGGATTTTCAAGAATCAGGAGTTAAATTTTAGCTCTATTAGGTTCATGAGGCTTTCTCTGTATGCAGATGGAGCTGTTGAGGAGGAAGTTAAAGATTGGAATCTTGAATTTATGGGAGAAATCTGAAATACAGGTGTAATCCTGACAATCACCAGAATGTAAATGATATTTCAAACCATGAGTCTGTATAATATTGTCAAAACAGTGTAGACAGAGAAGTTCAAATACTGAGTCCTGGGGTATTTCCAGTTTAGGTGTTTAGCAAAAGATGAGCCTGCACAGAGGACCAAGGTGTGGCCAGGGAGTTAGAAGGAAAACTAGGATTGTTTTGGCCCGCATTCTAAACAGAACATGAGTAAGATGGAAGGCATTATCAGTTGATAAATACAAAGAAGAGCTTGAGTAAGATGAGAACTGACAAAACTGATCGTTAGATTTGGCAAGATGCAAAAGACTGTTGACCTTGAGAAGAGTTTCAGTGGAGAAAATGAAAAATTAAATTTAAAGAAAAACAAAGGCGAGGAAATAGAAGTAGGGAGTACAAGCACAACTTTCAAGAAGTGTGCTTTAAAACAAAACACAAAGAAACAGCCTAGTAGTTTAGTAAAGAAATAGAACCTAGGCCGTTTGTTTTTAAAATGGCTGACACTATAGTACATGTGAATACTAACAGATATCTTCCATTAAAGAGGGGGAAATTTGTGATGCAAGAGACAAAGGATTTTTAAACAGCAGATTTTTTTTTTTAATAGATGTGAAGGAAGGGAATCCATTGAGCCAGTGGACAGCTTGGCTTCAGATAATGATGATAATAGCCATCATTTAATATATACCAGATGCTGTCCTAAGTCATTTACATTTATTCACTCATTTAATCCTCAGAATCACCCTATAATCTAGGTTTTATTATTTCCATTTTATAGGAACAGAAACTGAAATGCAGAGGATTAAGCTAGTAAGTGTTGGAGCTGGTTTCCAAAGCCAGTATGTCTGGCTCCATAGTCTACATTTTATTTTAGAGATTTCATACGGGATAGCTGGGAAAAAGGCACATCAACAGGTGACGCTAAGGGAATTTTTCACATTTTGTCATAACATGAGATAATACAGTTCTTAGTTTATTTTTCACTGAAATTGAAAGCAAGATTATCATCTGAGATGAGGAGGAGTGTGCTAAGGGCATTTTGAGAGGGATAAAAGGTAAGAAATACTTGGTATTCAAGTACAAGCGTTAAAAAGGCCATAGAAATTATTTGAATTACCTGCCAGTGCCAAGGAGACTTGGCACTTGACGATTTTTGTCAGTATTTTGAAGTAAGACGTGTCAGTATGGGAGGCAGCTAATTTCCATCCCCCTTTGCTTCAGGGTGTCCCCAGTAAACTGTAAATGGTGGGACCGACAGGCATTCCAAAGGCAGAGAGCTTGCCCTCCATCTTCACATTTATCATCTTATTTGGGATAGAGGCATAATGGCTGGAACTTCACCCCCAGTAGTATTTGGGCCAAGAAGATAAGTACCACACTCTTGGCATTGGTAGAATACTGAGCTGGACAGAGTTTCCTTCTTGGTGATTTCATTGAAGTGTCAAAGCAGTCCTACACTCTCTGCCTACAGACTTTCTAATGTGAGCCAGAAATAAACTTGTATCTTGTCTAAGCCTATTTGGGAGTCTTTCTTTCTTACAGACAAACTTAATCTTAACTTATCCATAATTTGTTTCCAAAAGGGGATTGCTAAATGGGCAAACCTAAAAATATGACTTTGGTTTACTGGAGTCAAACAGGTGGTTAACAGCAAGACTCAGATGTTGCTGAATCTCTGAACATAAGCCACTGTTCTGATGTACACATGGAATAAGGGGAAAATTATTTTAAATATGCCTGAGTTTTTGTTCAGGTTAGGAAAATGGAGAGAGAAAATAAATTCCACAATTTTCTTTAGTAACAAATGTCAATGTCTAGCAAACATCCCTTTTAGGAATTGCTTCCAGGTAGGTTACTCAATATTCTTCAGCTTTGACCAACTCCCATTTTCTTATATACTAAATCCAAGAGACCTATTCAGTTAAAAACTGTAACAAAATTTTAGGTTTGTCCAATATTTCATGTATTATTTAACTTTACTGCTATCTCTTATAGGAAATCTAAAACTGGCCTATATATACTTTTTTTTCAATGTGTTGTATTCTCACAATCTGCTATTTAAAGAGTTATTTCGGTTTCTAGCACTGTAACTGCAAAGAAACTATAGTTACAAAACTGAACAGTGACATACTCTTTGTTCAATTTATGAGTCTATCGCATTGCTCTTGGCCCTTGTTTCTTATTTTGCCTTTTTTCTTTAAACTCTTAGAGTGAACGTCTCAAAGGCATAGCAAGTAGAAAGACAGACCTGTGCTGGAATTCATTTAGTCCTTTACTAGTTCTTTGACCCTTAGCTAGTCAGCGTTTCTCTCTGACCCTCCATTTTTATTCGTAAAATAAGTTGTGTTTGTATCCTTTGACCAGTATCTTCCCATACCCCCAACCCCTGAACCCCATGGAAGCCACCATTCTATTCTGTTTCGATGAGTTCCATGTTTTTAGATAGTACCTACAAGGGAGATCTTACAGTATTTGTCTTTCTCTGTCTGACTTGTTTCCCTTAGCATAATGCCATTGAGAGTCTATCCACATTCTCTCAGATGGCAGGATTTCCTTCTTTTAGTGGCTGAATAATAGTTTATATGTATTACGTTTTACCTTTTACTCATTCATGCTTCTGTCACTGGACTCTTAGGTTGTTTTCATATCTTTGTGAATAATGCTGCAGTGAACACGATGTGAAGACATCTCATGGATTTAGTGATTTCATATTTTTCACACCTTAAATACACACATTGTTATATGTCAATTATATTTCGGTAAAGCTGGGGAAAAATGAGTTGTACTTAAGATTGAATGAGGTAGTTTTGGACAATAACATTTATTTTATCTCGCTCTCTGTATTTTTTAGCTTTTCTTTGCTTTAATTCATACCACGTGCCACCTCTATCATTACGTAGTATTAGCTTAGGTCTCATATCTTTATCCTTTCCTCTGTTTTTATGGCCATTTCTCAAGTCTTCAACTTAGTATTCCTGGCTTGGCTGTGGTTCTCTATTACCTGTATTGCTGCCCATTCTCCAGCTGCTTACGGAGGCTCCTCGTCTCTTAGCAGGTTTGCCTTCTTACTGCCTCCTGAATACCTTCTGCTTGTACCCATTTCTGTATGTCTTCTCTCCTGCATCATTTTTCTTTCACAGGTGATAATCTCTAGTTCACCAATTTCTATGTATAACTGCTTTTAAGACTGTTTCATGTCTTCCCAGAAGTCCTCACTTACTAGCTTAATCACAATGGAGATGTTTACTTAGATCAAGCTCCTCTGATACATGTATATATTTTATCATCTTATACTTAAAAATTCTCCAGTTCCTTGTTGATTTTATTTTAAGCTTCTCTTAATTACCCATTTAGGATGTAAAATCTTCATTGTCTTCATGATATATTTATAGTGTAAAAACTTTATTCAAAGGAAGTTAAAATAATTTCTTCTTGTCTATACCATGTACCATGTTTTACAGTGTTAGAACTATGGGGAGAATTTATTAATTGGTTACATGCCGAATTTAATATTTAAAAGCTGTTAAATAAATGAATATTGGTACTAAAATATCCCAAATCTTTACTTCTTAAACTCTAACAGTCATAGTTACCTTTAAACTTCTTAACCTAGCTTTCTTTTTCTTGTGTGTTTCCTTTAAATTCAAATTTTTATATTACTCTTTACTTGATGTCCAGAATTACCCGCACTGCCATCATATGTTCAAATTCATGCAGAGTCAGTTTGGAAATTTAATTCCCAACATCTCTCCTTAGCTTTGCTTCTAATTTTCAATTTTAGTTTAATTGTAATTTCTTCTAAAAATCAGCTTAAGGTCAGTCATATGTTATAATGTATAAAGTTGATGCAGTATTAATTACTTGTTATTTCTTTATGGTGTATTATAGTCAAGCCCATAGCTGAACATTGCATACCTTGATATGTATAAATAATTAAATAAATTGCATATGCACTAGGAGCTAAAGTAAAGGCGTAATTAAAGTGGAATATGTTAATTAAAACCTACTGGACATATACTAAATGAAAAGAAAATTTAGGTTGTATTTTTATATTTTTTTGTTGAAGTGAAATTCATGTAATATTAATCATTTTATTTTTCATTTTTATTTTACATTTTAGTCTTAAAAATATGATTAATGTTCAGTGTTATATTAGTTTCAGGTGTAAAATACAGTGATTCATCAGTTCTGCACGTTACTCAGTGCTCATTACAATAAGTGTATTTTTAATCCCCTTCACCTTTTTCACCCATCCCTTCCCCCACCTCCCTTCTGGCAGTCACCAGTTTGTTCTCTATATTTAAGAGTCTGTTTTTTTGTTTGTCTCTGTTTTTCTTTGTTCATTTGTTTGGTTTCTTCCACATATGAGTGAAATCCTATAGTATTTGTCTTTCTCTGACTTATTTTACTTAGCCTTATATCCTCTGGATCTATCCATGTTGTTGCAAATTGCAAGATCTCATTCTTTTTTATGGCTGAGTCATACTTCTTTTTTTAAAATTTAAATTCAGTTAATTAACATATAGTATATTAGTAGTTTCAGCGGTAGATTGATTCATTGATTCATCAGTCTTATATAACACCCAGTGCCCATTACATCACGTGCCCTCCTTAATGTCCTCACCCAGTTACCTCCTCCCCCCCACCCCCTCCAGCAACCCTCAGTTTGTTTCCTTTGATTAAGAGTCTCTTATTGTTTGTCTCCCTTTCTGATTTCATCTTGTTTTATTTTTCCCCTCCCTTCCCCTATGATCCTCTGTTTTGTTAAATTCCACATATCAGTGAGATCATATGATAATTATCTTTCTCCGATTGACTTATTTCACTTAGCGTAATACCCTCTAGTTCCATCCACGTCATTGCATATGGCAAGATTTCATTTTTTTGATGACTGCATAGTATTCCTGTGTGTGTGTGTGTGTGTGTGTGTGTGTGTGTGTATACACACACATACCACATCTTCTTTATCCATTCATCTGTCGATGGACATCTTGGCTCTTTCCATAGTTTGGCTATTGTGGACATTGCTGCTATAAACATTGGGGTGCACGTACCCCTTCGGGTCCCTACATTTGTATCTTTGGGGTGAATACCCAGTAGTGCAATTGCTGGGTTGTATGGTAGCTCTATTTTCAACTTTTTGAGGAACCTCCATACTGTTTTCCAGAGTGGCTGCGCCAGCTTGCATTCCCACCAACAGTGTAGGAGGGTTCCCCTTTCTCCGCATCCCCACCAACATCTGTCGTTTCCTGACTTGTTAATTGTAGCCATTGTGACTGGTGTGAGGTGATATCTCATTGAGGTTTTGATTTGGAGTTCCCTGATGCCAAGCGATGTTGAGCACTTTTTCGTGTGTCTGTTGGCCATTTGGATGTCTTCTTTGGAAAAATGTCTGTTCATGTCTTCTGCCCATTTCTTGATTGGATCATGTGTTCTTTGGGTGTTGAGTTTGGTAAGTTCTTTATAGATTTTGGATACTAGCCCTTTATCTGATACGTCATTTGCAAATATCTTCTCCCATTCTGTCGGTTGTCTTTTGGTTTTGTTGACTGTTTTTTTGCTGTGCAAAAGCTTTTTATCTTGATGAAGTCCCAATAGTTCGTTTTTGCCCTTGCTTCCCTTGCCTTTGGCGATGTTTCTAGGAAGAAGTTGCTGTGGCTGAGGTCGAAGAGGTTGCTGCCTGTGTTCTCCTTTAGGATTCTGATGGACTCCTGTCTCACATTTAGGTTTTTGGCTGAGTCATATTCCATTGTATTGCATACCAATCTTCTGTATCCATTAATGTATCAGTGAACACTTGTGTTGCTTCCATATCTTGGCTAATGTAAATAATGCTGCAATAAACATAGAGTTGCATATATCTTTTTGAATTAGTGTTTTTGTTTTCTTCTGGTAAATACCCAGTAGTGCAATTGCTGGATCAGAAGGTAGTTCTATTTTTAACTTATGAGGAACCTCCGTACTGTTTTCCACAGTGGTGGTGTCAGTTTGCATTCCCACTGACAGTGCCAAAGGTTCCTTTTTCTCCACTGCCAACACTTGTTGTTTCTTGTGTTACTGATTTTCGTCATTCTGACAGGTGTGAGGTGATACCACGTTGTGGTTTTGTTGCATTTTCCTGATGATTAGTGATGCTAAACATCTTTTCATGTATCTGTTGGCCATCTGTATGTCTTCCTTGGAAAAATGTCTGTTCATATCTTCTGGCCGTTCTTTCATTGGATTATTTATTTTTTCATGTTAAATTGTGTAAGTTCTTTATGTATTTTCCATATTAACCCATTATCAGATGTATCATTTGCAAATATCTTCTCCCGTCCAGTAGGTTGACTTTTTATTTTGTTCATGGTTTCCTTCACTTTTCATAAGCTTTTAATTTGGATGTAGTCCCAATAGTTTAATTTTGCTTTTTAAAAATTGTAGCTTTAATTCCAGTTAGTTAACATAAGGAGTTATGTTAGTTTCAGGTATACAATATAGTAATTTTGTCACTTTCATACATCACTCTGTGCTCAGCATGACAATTGCACTCCTTAATCCCCATCACCTACTTAACCCCTCCTCATACGCCCCTTCTGTCTGGTACCCATCAGATTGTTCTCTATAATTAAGAGTCTGTTTCTTACTTTCTCTCTCTTTCCCTTTTCTTGTTCGTTTTGTTTCTTAAAGTCCACATTTGAGTGAAATCATATAGTATTTATCTTTCTCAGACTGACTTATTTTAGTTAGCATTATACTCTTTAGCCCCATCCATGTCATTGCAAATGGCAAGATTTCTTTCTTTTTTTATGGCTCAGTAACATTACGTTGTATATATAAATACTGCATCTTCTTTATTCATTCATCAGTCAGTCACAGTTGGGCTGCTTCCCTATCTTGGCTATTGTAAATACTGCTAAAAATGAAGCAGGGCATTTATCCCTTTGGATTAGTGTTGTTGTACTCTTTGGATAAATACCCAGTAGTGCAATTGCTGGATCACAAGGTAGTCCTATTTTTAACTTTTTGAGGAACCTCCATACTATTTTCCACAGTGAATGCACCACTTTGCATTCCCACCAGTAGTGCATGAGTGTTCCTTTTTCTCCACTTCCTCGCCAACACCTGTTGTTTCATGTGTTGATGATTTTTAACCGTTCTGACAGGTGTGAGGTGATAGCTCATTGTAGGTTTGATTTTCATTACCCTGATGATAAGTGATGATGAGCATCTTTTCATGTGTCTGATGGCCATCTGGATGTATTCTTTGGGAAAATGTCTGTTCATGTCTTCTGCCCATTTTTAAATTGGATTATTAGTTTTTTGGGTGTTGAGTTTCTTAAGTTCTTTCTATATTTTGGTTACTAACCCTTTATCAGTTGTTACTTGCAAATATCTTCTCCTGTTCTGTAGGTTGCCTTTTAGTTTTATTGATTGTTTCCTTTGCAGAAGCTTTTTATTTTGATGTAGTCCCAATAGTTTGTTTTTGCTTTTGTTTCCCTTGCCTCGGAGACATGTCTTGAAAGAAGTTAGTATGGCCAGTGTCTGTGTTCTCCTGTAATGTTTTTATGGTTTCAGGTCTCATGTTAGGTCTTTAATCCATTTTGAATTTATTTTTGTGTATGGTATAATGAAGTAGTGCAGTTTCATTCTTTTGTCATGTTCTCCAGTTTTCCCATCACCACTTGTTAAAGATATTGTCTTTTTCTCATTGCATATTATTGCCTCCTTTGTCATAGATTAATTGACCATATAATCATGTGTTTATTTTTGGGATCCCTCTTCTGTTCCACTGACCTGTGTCCATTTTTGTGCCAGTACCATACTGGGATAGTTTTCTTAATTTCTCTTTCTGCTACTTCATTATTAGTATATAGAAATGAAACTGATTTCCTTATATTGATTTTGTATACTGTAACTTTACCAAATTCATTTATCAGTTCTAGTGGTTTTTTGGTGAAGTCTTTAGGGCTTTCTCTATATAGTACCATGTCATCTTCAAATAGTGAAAGTTTTATTTCTTCCTTACCAATTTGGATACCTTTTATCTCTTTGTTGTCTGATTGCTCTGGCTTGTATTGCCAGTATGTATTGAATAAGAGTGGTGAGAGTGGACATCCTTGTCTTGTTCCTGCTCTTAGAGCTCTCAGTTTTTCACATTGTGTATGATATTAGCTGTGTGTTTTTCATAGATGACCTGTATTATGTTGAGGTAAGTTCTCTCTAAATCTGCTTTGTTGAGGGTTTTTATGATGAATGGATGTTGTATTTTGTCACAAGCCTTTCCCATATCTATTAAAATGATCATATGGTTTTTATTCTTTCTCTTGATGGGATGTATCACATTGATTGATTTTTGAATATTGAACCCCTCTTGCATCCCAAGAATAAATCCCAGTTGATGATGGTGAATGATTTTTTAAACATATGGTTGGATTTGATTTGTTAAAATTTTGTTAAGGATTTTTGCATCTTTGTTCATCAGAGATCCTGCCTTTAGGATTTTTTTTTTTTTTTTGGTAGTATCTTTATCTGTTTTGGGTATCAGGGTAATGCTGGCTTCATAGAATGAATTTGGAAGCTTTCCTTCCTCCTCTTGTTTTTTTTTGAAAAGTTTGAGAAGAATAGGTATTAACTCTTCTTTATGTGCTTGTTACAATTCACCTGTGAAGCCATCTGGTGCTGGACTTTTGTTTTGGGGAATTTTTCATTACTGATTCAAATGTTTTAGGAATTTATACATTTCTTCTAGGTTTTCCAATTTGTTGTCATATAGTCTTTCATAGTATTCTCTTATAATCCTTCGTATTTCTGGTGTCCATTGTTACTTCTCTTTCATTTCTGATGTTATTTATTTGAGTCTCTCTCTCTCTCTCTTTTTTTTTCCTTGATCAGTCCGGCCAGAGGTTTAACAATTTTGTTGATGCTTTCAAAGAACCAGCTCCTGGTTTCATTGACCTGTTTTGTTGTTCTTTTAGTCTCTATTTCACTTATTTCCACTCTAATTTTTATTATTTCCTTCCTTCTGCTGGTTTTGGGCTTTGTTTGTTCTTCTTTTGCTAGCTTCTTTAAGTGTAAATTTAGTTTGAGATTTTTCTTGATTTTTCATGATATGATTTCAGTCTTTTTGAATTTGTTGAGACTTGTTTTGTGGCCCAACATGTGGTCTCTTCTGGAGAACATTCCATGTGCACTTGAAAAGAATGTGTATTCTGCTGTTTTTGGATGAAATATTCTAACATTAACCATTTTAAAGGGAACAGTTCCATGACATCTTGTGTTAAGTTTTATCTTTTACTTGATTTTTTAACAGCTTTATTGAGGTACAATTTACATACAATTAAACCCATGTAAAGCATAAAATGTAACAGCTTTTAGTATGTAAGTTTTGCCCACATTACCACAACTACTCTTAGAACATTTTCATTAACTGAAAAAGAAACTTCAGACCCATTAACAGTCATTCCTTCCTTATTACCACCAGTTCTAGGCAACCGTTGATCTTTCTTTCTCCATGGATTTGCCTATTCTAGACATTTCATATAAACGATATTGTACAATATATGGCCTCATGTATCTGTCTTCTTCCACTCAGCGTAATGTTTTCAAGGTTTATCCATATTGTAGCATGTATTACTGCTCTATTCCTTTCTATCACGGAATAATCATCCATGTTGTGGATAAAACACATTCTATTTATCCATGCATTAATTGATATTCATCTGGTTGTTAGTACTTTTTAGTTATGGTGAATAGTGGTGCTGTGAAGAGTTTTGGGCAAGTTCTAGTTGGAACACCTGTTTTATCTTAGGAATATGCCTAGAATTGCAATTGCTCGGTCGTATGATAACTCTGTATTTAACATTTTGAGAATCTACCAAATATCTTCTCTACTGTTTTTTAATTGGCTTCTATTTTTGTTGTAGGTTTTATTTTACTTATATATTTGACCAGTAGGTTGTTGTCTGATTTTGTGTATCTCCTGACTTCTTTGTGCTTTGGTTTTATCATTAAATAACAACTTGCTTGCACTTTTTAATTTTTTATTGTTATGTTAATCACCATATATTACATCATTAGTTTTTGATGTAGTGTTCCATGATTCATTGTTTGTGTATAACACCCAGTGCACTGGGTGTTGCTTGTGCTTTTGAGGAAATTTACATCATTTGTGGAATAGAAGTATGAAAACACTTTGTGATTCTTAGAGGTGGACACTTTGTAAAATATAGGTACTGTTATCCTCATGCTTACACTTTAAGAAAAGGAAAATTATATTTCTAAATAGATTTCTAATTTCTCTTTAGATCTCTTTTTTGATACTGTCTCTAAATACTTGGCCTTAACTCAAATTTTCCTGTCTCCTTGCTAATCAAGTACAACTGAGAATTTAATTGTGATAGGTTTTTCTTGAACACATGTATATATGTGTTATGCTAACCCCTTGCTAATTAAATGGCCTTGTGATATAGTTTGTGTTATTTAATTCCATAGGGGAATCTGGGGAAAATACTGTACTTTGCTAAAAACAGTGGAAATAACAAAAGTGGTACCATCCACATTATATGGGAATTGTTCTCCACTTACTCCTATACGGAATGGTGGTTTTTAAAGTTTTTTGTTATGAATTAAATAAATATTCAGGAAGTACCTACTTACTATGTCAGGAAAGTTACTGAGCTAAGTAGAGTAAATGAAAATATTACTTTATGGCTTAGTTTGTATTTTTAAAATGTCAGTATTATTTTTGACATTAGTTGAAGTTATTTATAACACATTTTTTGTTCTTTACAGGTAAGAAATGAAAGAATTCTAGCACTAAGTTAGAGAAAAGCAGCTTGCTTTTGCTTAGAGTGGATGGAAGGAACATAACAGTAAAATGAGTGTATAAAGAACTTTCTGAGTGGAAAAGAAAGTATTCTTAAAATATTTAAGGACATGCCTTAATGAGATGAGATAACACATACAAGGTAATCTAATCCCAGTTTTGACAAAGCACTTTTAGTTATACTGTATCTTTTAGAGTGTAACAGGTTGGTAATTTACAGTAGGAGCAGGCTTAGTCTTCACTGTCTTCTTTTCTTTTCCTTTATTCTTCATTTTCTGACCATGGTGAGTTAAGTAAAACGAACTATTGACTGATAAGTGCTTGTTCAGATAGGAGAACAGTACATTTTCAAATTTAGCAACAGCCCATCTTCATCAGAACCTCCTAAGAGGGTTGTGCTTGGAAAAATGTAAATTTTCCGACCCCTACATCAGAACTTTTGGGTCACAACCTGTTGGGGTGGGGCCCAGGAATGTGATTTTTATCAGTCATCCCAAAGTGATTCTGACATATGTTAAATTTTGAGAACCACTGCACTGTACTGTACACTCCACTTACAGTGACTACAGTTTATAAAATGGACTTTGGTGTCAAGTTTATCTAAGGCAAGACTTGGATTTGTTATATCATTGTGGTATAACCATGGACAAGCTACTTAAAATTGTTTCAGCCTTCACTTTCTTCAGCTATAGAGTTGGTGATGAGAGTCCAGTTTTAAGACCATATGGCTGCTCAATTACTAATAGCATTTTTCTTCATTCTCAAAATGATCCTAGTTCAGAATACAAATTATATGGTCACTCCAGCATGTCTATGTATTAGTATATTGTGATGATTATATGATACAACTTATATTGATTTAGCACAGTTGGCAGATAGTACATATTAAATAAATGTTCTTATAAAAATGGTATTTTTGAGAAAGCAAGTATGTGTTTATTATGTATCTTAACAGCATGCTCTGGATTGTCTGTTGCTTTAAATACCTTTAAAAATGGATTTTCATGGAAAGGAAGTCACTGATCATTGATTGTTGGCTAGTTTTGTCCTCCGTGGTAAAAGGTCCTTAAATTAGGTCATTTTGTTTTTGTGGTTTTCACTAGCTTGGTCATGCCAGTTGGCATTATCTTGTGCTGAAAGACATTCTAGAATAGAGACTTGGGGGAAAAACATTCAAAAGAAGGATAATAAAAGTCTGCAAGGTGGAACTCTAGCATGGCATAAAATATTATCGTCTAATAAGCCCCATTATCTACAAAAGACAATTACAACGTTCTTCTTCTCTTATTAGCTTCTTGATGGAAAACCTCATTATACGTCCTTCACTTTTCATTTCCAAGCAACTGTGTTTTACGGCAAGGAGAAGGGTGTTCAAGGGTTGTTCTTGTACATAGATGAAGAAATCCTAGACTCTCAACTCTGGAAGACCTATGTTTGAATCCCTGTTCAGCCACTTATATGAAGTTAAGTTTCTCTGAAGTTAAGTTTCTTTATCAGTAAAATGAAGACATTATTAGTGTTTACTTCATTGTGGTGCTGTGAAGATATGAGATAATGCAAATACAGCTCTTAGTAGCATGGCTCTAGTTTCATTTATTATCTCATACCATTAAGAATAATATTGAAGATGATCTTAAAATTGTGTGGACATTATATTTGAAGATTGCAGCTTGGGATGTATTTAGCCTATTGGCTTCTTTCTACTCCATTTGGATATTTACTTCTCCATTGTTTAATTGTTGCTCTTCCTTATGAGAAAAAGAAAAAAACAAGTAAAATGGTTTAAGGAGAAAAAATAAATCACAATATCTTAGGGAGAGAAACTCAGCAATTGATGAGGCCAAGTGACATGGCAGGTACATAATAGGTTTTGGAGTGCCTGGTTGTCAACACATGCCAACAAGTGGTTGAGACTTTATGTTCAGAGCCTTACTCCATTGCCCTTCTGTAAATATTTTTATTCTATTTCAAATTAAGTCATCATTCTCTGTATAATGTGAATAATTTTGTGTTCAACATGGAAATAATATTTAAAATAGTATAGCATTTTGGAGCAAAGATAGTCTTTTTAACAAATGGTGTTGGAACACCTGAACATCCACATGCAAACAAATTCTAGACATAGATCTTACACTCTTCACAAAACTCAATTCAAAATAGATCACATACCTAAATATTGAATACAAAATTTGAAAACTCCTAAATAAAATCAGTCTCAAAGAGATATATCTGCCTTCCCATGCTCATTGCAGCTTTATTCACAGTAGCCAAGATACTGAACCAATGTAAGTATCCTTTGACAGTGAATGGATAAAACGGTGTGTGTGTGTGTGTGTGAGAGAGAGAGAGAGAGAGAGAGAGGAGAGAGAGAGAGAGAGAGAATTCAGTGTTTAAAAAGGAGATCCTGCCTTATAGAATAACATGGATGAACCTGGATGACACTAAGCTAAATGAAATAAGCCAGACACAGTGAAAAATGGTTTTATCTCACTTAAATATGGAATCTTAAAAGTCAAACTCATAGTAACATTAGAATAGTGATTATCAGAGGCTAGGATTAGAGGGAAAAAGGGAACTATTAATTAAAGGTTATAAACTTTCAGTTATAAGATGAATAAATTCTTGAAACCTAATGTACAGCATGGTGACTGTAATTAATAATATACAGTGTGCATGAAATTTGCTGACAGTAGATCTTAAATGTTCTCACCACACAGAAGAAAAAGGTAACTATGTGAGGTGTTGGATTTGTTAGTTTGATTGTGATAATTTCTTCACAGTATATGCATATATCAAAACATCATGTCATACACCTTAAGTATATACAATTTTTATTTGTCAAAAAATAATTTAAAACCAACCAAGTAAATCTCCCCCCAAATATCTTGTAAAATTTCTAGAAGATAACGTAGGAGAAAACATAGGTGACCTTGGGTATGGTGATTATTTTTAGATAAAACACTGAAGGCACAATCCATGAAAGAAATAATTGATAAACTGGACTTCACTAAAATAAAAATCTGCTCTGCAAAAGACAAGTCAGGAGAGTAAAAAGACAAGGCTCAAAGTGGGAGAAAATATTTGAAAAAGATACATCTGATAATGAACCATTATCCAGAATATATGAAGAACTCTAAAAACTCAACAGTAAGAAAGCAAACAACTCAATTAAAAAAAATGGGTCCAAGACCTGAACAGAGATCTTTTACAAAGAAGATTTGTAGATGACAAATAATCATAGGAAAAGATGTTTCACAACATATGTCATGGTATAATACAAATTAAAACAATGAGACACCATTACACACCTGTTATAGACTGGCCAAAATTCAGAACACTGACAACACCAAATGCTGCTGAAGATATGGAGCAAAAGGAACTTTCATTCATTTGTTGGTGGGAATGCAAAATGGTACAGCTACTTTGGAAGAGTTTGGCGGTTTCTTATGGAACTAAATACACTCTTATACAATTCAGCACTCTCACTCCTTGGTGTTTACCCAAAGGAGTTGAAAACTTCTGTCCACACAAAAATCTGTAGATATATATAAATATATATAGTGGCTTTATAATTGCCAGAACCTGGTAGCAACCAAAATGTCCTTCAGTAGGTGAACGGATTAATAAATTGGTATATCCAGACAATGGAATATTGTTTAGCACTAAAAAGAAATGAGCTATCAAACCATGAAAAGACATGGAGTAATCTTAAATGCATATTACTATGTGAAAGAAGCCAGTCTGAAAAGGCTACATACTTTATGTTTCCAGTGATACGACATTCTGAAAAAGGCAAACCTTAGGAGACAAAAAAAGGTCAGTGGTTACCAGGGGTTGCGTTGGGGTGAGGGGTTATTAGGCAGAGCAAAGAGGATTTTTAGGGCAGTGAAAATACTATGTGTAATACTGTAATGGTGGATATGGCATTCTATATTGGTCCAAAACCATAGGATGTACAACACTAAGAATGAACCACAATGTAAACTGTGAACTTGGGGTGATTAAGAAGTTTTGATGTCAGTTCATAAACTGTGAAAATTTACCATTCTTGTGAGTGGTATTGATAATGGGGGAGGTAATACATATGTGGGAGCAGGGTTATATGGGAAATCTTTGTTCCTTCTTCTCAATTTTGCTGTGAACCTAAAAATACTCTAAAAAAATCTTAAAGTAGTATTAAGTCTGAAGTATCCTTCATAATGTTTATTCACATACTGCTAATATTTAAAATATAGAAGGAAATTAGAAATAGAATTGTACACTTTCTTTTTTTTTTGTAGTTTTTAATTTTATTATGTTATGTTAGTCACCATACAATACATCATTAATTTTTGATGTAGTGATCCACGATCCATTGTTTTCGTATAACACCCAGTGCTCCATGCAGTACATGCCCTCCTTAATACCCATCACCGGGCTAACCAAACCCCCCTCCCCCCTCCCCTCTAAAACCCTGTTTGTTTCTCAGGTCCATAGTCTCTCATGGTTCATCTCTCCCTCCAATTCCCCCCGCCCATTTTTCCCTTCCTTGTCCTCCATGTAAGTGATAATCTTCATGGCTATAATAATAATGTTGCAAATGCCAGTTTCAGTTTGTGCAAATGACGATGAATTAGAGAAACTTCTCAAGCATGGATTATCCGATTGACAATCAAATACATGTAGGTTATCTTGAATTAATTATTTTGTGCCAAAATAAAGTGACTATTGAGAACCACATGTTTAGTGTGTAAGCCACACTTTCAGTAATGTTTGTGTCCACTGCAATATTTTTCAATGAACCAGCTTCCTTATAATTAACATGTTGTTATTATAAGGAAGCTGGCAGTACAAGTGGTACTTTGTGTTTTCTCATTTCATGCTTTCATTTAGATTTGAGATGTTCTTGGTTTCATTTCCAAGTTGGCATGAATTAGCAGTAAATAGGAATCTGCTGGCTTGTGTTAAGTTTGCTTTTCACATCCCTCTAGGGAAAGAATGGGGAGAATTCAGAACTGTAATCAGTTTTGATTGAGGTTACCTAGATAGAACTCTTTCCTTTATCCAAACTTCAAGCCAAATCTTAGCATGTAATTAGAAGGAACCATGTTGATTTTACAACTTATTGAGGGGTGTATGCTTTGATTAAGGAGTCATAGGGAAAGGAGATGGTGATACCCCCATAGATTAATGATTGTGGATGTTCAGCAGTTCAGAATTTCATTCAACCTAGAAGACAATTTCTAAGACTCACTAACCGTGGAAGATCATAGGAACAGGGTTGATTTAAATTATGAATAATGCATAAAATGTAATATGTGGCTAGAAAAACACACTGGCTTTAACTTGTGATTAGACATACATGATTGATTTCGGGTCCTTCTTTTAGCATTCCTTTTAAATTTTGGAGGTACTGCCTCTAGAGAGTTAAAGAATATCTCTCCCTTGAAAAATACTAAAGGTGAATGCTCCAAAGGTAGATACATGTGTTCCTGATAATTTTGCATTGGGCAGTGTGTTTCCATCAACCTGACTTGCTGTTTCAATCAAAATAGTCTAGGTTACACTGCAGTAAGAAACAATCCCCAAATATCAGTGGGCTGAAACTAAACAACCAAAGAAGTGTGTGTTTTTGGTTCTGGCCACATGTCCTTTTTAGGATGGAGATGAGGGATGTGAGCTATGCTGCATGTTGTCCTCACTCAGACTCAGGCTTGGTAAAGACTCCATCATCAAGTGGCATGCTGCTGGTTACTATGGCAGGAGGAAGGGGAGTGCTTGAAAATCTTTCAGTTCAATGTTGTGGTCCTGAAGTGACCTACATCACTTCTGTCTTCAACGCTTTGACCAGAATTAGTCTCATTATCCTACTAATGGAGAGGTGGCAAACAAGTATAATTCTCCCTTGTGGCTAGAAGGGGAAAAGAACCAGCCTTGGAAGGGCATTAGACATCTCTACCACATCTGAGGAACAAATTGACTGTCAGAGCAAAGGTCCAGGTATCCCACCTTGGCAAATGACATGATTAACCCCAGAGCTGCAGATTCTGAGCTCACATTTGACCTGATTCCCTCTACTCACCCCAAGCTGGCAGCTGTGGCTTTGCAAACATGGATAATGCCTCTGTGGTCAGAACTGAATTGAATATTGGCAGTAACAGAACCTGTAAGTTACAGTCCTTTTGTGTATCCATGCCTAAGTTAATTCATATTGAATGAAATGTACACTCATTTTATTCTTGGGAAAGAAATGATAACATAAAAGCTACTCCACCTATTAACTCAAGGTTTTCTATAAGATTTTTATTAATTATTGTGCCTGTCCTTCCATAAGCCTGAAACTGATTTTATTTTTCAGTTGTGATAGGTTTTGATACTTTGAATGTGGGGAGCACACCAACTGTGCATCTTTTTTTTTTTTTTTTTTTTTTTTTTAGAGATTCATGCTTAAGGCAAGAGAAGTACAGGTATCTCTAAAGAATATAGTAACCTAGTTCTATTGATTATCACAGGCAAAGAATGCTTGTGGCTTTATGTCTTGCCTAATCTTGACTGTGCACCAAAATCACCTGGCAAAATTTACATACTTTAACATATTCCTGGCCCTGACTTTCAGAGTTTGCAAGTGAGGAGGTTTAGGGTGAAGCCCGAGCATCCATATTTTTAATGTCATCAGGTCATTCTGATGGGCAGCCAGAAGTGAGAACTGCTACCCTGACATGTTGTGTGAGAGAAACTTAATAATTTTGAACTTGTTTCTGGAAACAGTTATCTAAATCTCATTTTGTAAACATCTTCCAAGCTTAAGGATAAGACCATCCATTTTGTCAAACAGAATCCATTTTTTCAGTATTTCTGGTTCTCTTATGTGAAAAACATTGAAGTTATTAATAATTAAGAGAGTGTTTTAGAACCCTGTCATTCTCTGTATGTTTCATACTCTGGTTTATGAGTCAAATAACTAGGGAATATATGTATCCTCAGTGTGCTGCACAAGGTCACATTAAGTGTGCATGGATCCCATTAACATAGTTACCCTAAGTTAGGATTTACCAAAATAATGGGGAAAAAAAGTTGTAACTGACGATTGGTTTGTCTGCTCTTATCTCTTTCTTTAAAACACCATAGTCATGCATGAAACATGTTTTTTAAATCATATTCTGAGTTTGGAAACAAGGGTTAAAATGATTCCTAGAGAGAAAGCACAAGCGAGCAAGCTTTGGAAACTCCAGTTAGGAAGCTACTATACAGAAATCCATGTGATAATAAGTTTGCTCTTCTCTTTCTATAAAGGACATTCGCTTCATCCTTTTCAAGGCTACCAGTTGCAGGCGTGTTATTTTGAAAGTGATTAAGACTGAACATCATTCTGATGTCCATAGTTCAGTATAATAAATTAAATACACATGCTATGAAAGTTTGTCAGTAAATATTATACTTATCCATTTTTTTGGTTTGCTTTAAAATATTCTTCAACTTATGTGGAAGAGTATTAAGTGGAAGTAAATAAATGCTGATATTGTCAAATACAAATCTGGACGTAGGTGAGGAGGGACTTTATTCAAAAGGATCATTGCAAGAGGGACTAGCGCTATAGGGAGAATGCTTCAACCATGAGATCTATAAGCATTTCCATGGTCAGGTAGACAAGGTCTTTTCTTTTATAGGGGGCAGTGAACAAGGCTAGAAAAGAAGCTGGGTGTGGAGAAGCAGGATGGAAAAGTGGCATGATCACATGATCATACAGTTGATTATAGAATGTTTTTCCCCTAAGCTCAGTCAGTGCTCTGATGGGACTCTTAAGGAATGGTTGTATGTTCACTCAGGCTGAATGTGCGTCAAAGTTCAGAGGCCTTGGAGAAGGACAGAAGCTTTAGTTAAGCTGGTTCAAGCCAAGGTAGTAGATATGTTTTCTACATTGGTCAATGGGTACAGACATTTCAGCTAATCATTTATGAAGCAAAGAAAGGGAATTTGAAGGCTCTGTGTCAGGACTTGTCATAGGGGGACACCTCTGAGTCTTATCTAAGTCATACAGGAAAGGCAGTGAACTTTCAGAACACAAAGGGTAGGGAGGTTTATTTAATCATCTCTGTTTTCCAGGTTCACAGGGCTCAGATAAAGTTCACCATTGTCACTATAAAGCAATCAGATCTAGCTGATTCTCATACAATAATAGATACCATTTGGTGATGGCCTGGCCCTCGACTGAGCACTTCACATGTTTACTTCATTTCAGCCCTTTGTGGTGTGAATGATTATCCATTTTTCAGGTTTGGAAATAGAGGCTTAGAGTGTCTCAATATGTCATAGGGATTTAGTGTTTTATGTGGAATTCAAACTTGGGTGTCCATACTACACAGGTCAAATTTGTAGGCTATAGAGTACATATTTAAGAAAAAAGTCACTCAATCATTAATAATAGTATTGAATTTAACACTGGAACAAAGAAAAATGCTGTATACAATCTCAGATATGTATTTTATGTTCCGAGAGGCAGAGATTGAGTGAGAGGAAGACAGAAATGAGGAGTACCTTAAGGCTGAAATATTTACAAGAGCATGACTGTTAAGGAATGCACCTCCCAAGTGAACTTCTCTGATTCTCTTGATTTTAAACATTATGGCAGGCTCTATTCCTTCCCTTTGAACCATGCTGTGAGATCATGCTGAGAAAGTTCTCTCTGCAGTCTGCTAACTGACACAGGGGATTTAAAATTTTTCAGTTCATATACGAATGAGCGTATTGTATCCAGAACCTACAAATTATAATTTTTGTCAATGTATGGTTTGGAAATGTTTCAATTAAAAATGAAATGAAAATTAAAATGTGACTAGGACTTTAAGCTAAATTGTTTGTAAGGACAGTAATACGTGTTATTAGAACATCTAGCTAGCATCTAACCGTGGAGTTGAGAATTGCAAGGGAACTTAAAGGTCATGGAATCCAACCTCCCACATAGTGCAGGAATTCCCTTGTGAAGACATCCTTAGCACTGTTTCAATATCTTTAGTGTTGGGAAGCTCACTCCAGGGGCAGACATGCCATTTTTGAATAGCCCTAATTATTGAAAATTTTCTGATACTGAACTGACAAAGAGCTATGAAACAAGAGTATTTTATTTTAATCAGTACTTTGAAAATCTAAAAGGAAATAAATGCAAAATATTAAAAAACATCTCTAAATTTAATACTAACTCCACGGGGCAGAATTAACCTTAGTGTCACTCATTATTTGGTGATGTAGTATTGCTTCCCTCATAAACCGTAATTTCTGTGTCATAGGTTTTTCCTGTTTTATTTGGTTTGCAAATAAATTCTGGTGTGAGGGGGATGTGTGTTTCAGGGGAAAAGTATGCATTGTCACAAATAGCACATGCTTCTGGCTGTTCCTTGTCTTTGAGCTATTTGTACAAACTGAAGTAAATTCTGTCTTGTTCCATGGAGTTTCTACTGATTTCCCCCCCAAATGTAGATAAACCATTTTTGCCCCCATTTGTAATTCACTCCATGTATTCCATAGAAATTTTTCCTTTAAACCAGTGATAACATCTGTCTGGTTTCCTCATTTAATAAGTACAAATAAAATTTTTAATATTTGTTCATTTTTATTTTATTAGTCATTATATTATTTTTTATGAAAATTATCTTTTAAAAGTTTTGGAGGTCTTCCAGTAAGATGCCCAATGGGTTCACCTACCACAGCAAGGTAAACTTCCTTAATGTGCAATTTAAATGTTACTTTTCTTGGGTTCCAAAGGTGAATCCTTAGTGGTTTAGAAATTTGTTGATTCTGTTTTTCTTGTTTTTTTTTAAAATTATTTCTGTTTTTTTAGAAGATTTATTTATTTATTTGAGAGAGACAAAGCATGAGCAGGGGGAGGGGCAGAGGAAGAGGGAGAAGCAGACTCCCCACTGAGCGTGATCCCAAGACCTGAGATCATGACCTGAGCTGAAGCCCAATGCTTAACCCATCAAACCACCTAGGTGCCCCTCTTTTTATTTTTTGTTCTGCTAATTTTGTGTTTTGGTTTGGTTTTGGCCAGTAAATTATTTCCCATTGCTGGCAGGAGAGGTTGGAAATCTTGTTTTATGATCTAATCATTAAGCCAAGTTATTTCCCATCATTGGCGAGCTGGTTTGTAATTTGACTTCATAGTCTCACCATTTGATGAGCTCTGTAAATGCATTAATGGTTTATAGAGATCTTTCTTGGGGGCAAGATGACAGAGAATCTGGTTTGTTGACCTTTTTTGTATTGTCCTAGTTTGAGCTCAAATCAGTTATGAATTTCACACCCCCAAGAGAGGTTATCTAGACTGGTGAGTTTTATATTTCTGTTTATGGTGACTCACGGCTGAAATCTAAGAGTAGAAGTTATAAACTTTCCCTGTATGTCTGCATGTGTACATGTCTGTAATTTTGAAAGGCCTTCACTTTTCATTGTGTGAATGTATAATAGTTTCTTACTTCTGGATGGTATTCCCAGATTAGACTATAAAATCTCTTAAAGGAACTCCATTCTGATTGGTTTAGAGATTAACAGGTGGTTGTCTAAATATGACTCAATTCCTGGAAATTAAAGAAATTTTACAGAAACTGGAAACATTTAAAAATTGTAAGTTCATACACAAATGAGGTAAATCTTTGGCATATGAGATTAGTTTAAACTAATCTAAACCTTTGGCATATGAGACTATTTTAGACTTGTTTTTTTGTGTGGCATTAAGTACAAATATACATTGTTCATTCTACATGGATACATTCTTCTTAAATTTAGTTTGAGGTTTACTAATTGAATACCAAGCATTACTTTTACTTAATGTTTAAAATTATTAAAAATTCAGTGATATGGAGAAAAAGGAAGTCTCTGGCTGTTGCTTATCGATAGAATCACTGTCTAAACAATATATGGACAAAATTGGCTCTGTGAGAATTTTAAAAAACAGTTAAGAGTTTGTAGTATACCAAGTGAGCACAATGGAAAGAAGAGATGCATCTAAATGCATAGGAAAATCTTGGCATTTAGCGTACCAAAGCTCCAGTCCCTCTCTGGCATGTGACATGATAAGGAGAAAATAGTTAACTCCTGGCTTTTGCTAACCTAGGGAAAAAGAAGAGTAGAACATGCATCCATTTTTCTGGCCTTTTGGCAGGCTGCCTGAAGGACTGGTTTTTGTCTCACTTGATTGTGAGTGCTTATAGGAACAACAATTTGGACACTGTATTGGGCTGCTGAGAACAAAAATGAAAGCACCATGGCTTATTACAGCACCAATGAGAATATAGTACTACAAAAAGATACCAGAGGAGTGAAAGATTACAGGCTTCTGAGTAGAAATGGGAAAACCTCTTAAGGAAATTAAATGTATAAGCCCAAGGAGATGCATCCTCAGAAACGTTTTATGAGGTCCCTAAACTATCAGGCTGGTTGGTGAAGGTTTTCCGCTGTATGAAGTCAGTCCCTAAGGACTGGGTAAGGTGTCTATTTCAGATGCCCACATCTCTGTGAAAGATCATAAGGCATACAAAGAAATAGGGAATCATGGCCCAGTCAAAGGAACAAAACTAATGTCGAGGAATTGACTCTAAAGTAAGAGCTATGAAATACCTGAGAAACAATTTAAAATAATCATTTTAAGGATGTTCAATTTGCTGAACGAGAAAACAGACAACACTAAAGGTATAAGTAAGAAAATGATGCATAAATAAAATATCAACAAGGAGATAGAAACTATAAAGTATCAAATTGAAATTCTGGAGTTGAAGTATACAGTAATTAAATTGAAAAATTTACTAGAATTGTTCAAGAACAGACTTAACCAAGCAGAAGAAAAAAAAAATCAGTGAACGTGAGACAGTTCATTTAAAATTATCAAGTCAGAGGAGAAAAAAAGAATGAAGAGAGCTTACAGAAGTTACTGGATACCATCAGGTGGACTAATAATATGAATTATGGGAGTCAACTGGACAGCATCAAGTGGACTAATACATAAATTGAGAGAGAGATAAAGGGCCAAGGGTTGATTTGAAGAAATAATGGACAAAACAAATATTTATAGTGAAAATACTGGCTTTTGTTTGATCTTGTTGAAAATTGATAATATAGAGTGATAAAATAGTACAGCTCTATTCAATAGAACTTTTGGCAATGATGGAAATATTTTCTCTCTGTAGTGAGCAGTAATCACAAACTGTTTAGTTTTAAAACACTTGACAAGGGCTTTTGCATTTGTGAACTTGGATTGTTTTAAATTAAGTTTAAGGAGACACAAATGGCCACATATTGGACAGAGCAGATTTAAAGAGTGAAACTGACTTCAAAGAATTCTTACTAGGTTCCTCTGGTGGAAATTTTGTAACTATGTTACATGGTTTTAGAATGTTTATATTTGTATTTAATAACTCAAAAAGGAGAACTTTTGAAAGCATCCTTTAAAAATAATGATTTCAAGGGGCGCCTGGGTGGCTCAGTCATTAAGCGTCTGCCTTCGGCTCAGGTCATGATCCCAGAGTCCTGGGATCGAGCCCCACATAGGGCTCCCTGCTCAGCGGGAAGCCTGCTTCTCCCTCTCCCACTCTCCCTGCTTGTGTTCCCTCTCTCGCTGTGTCTCTCTCTGTCAAATAAATAAATAAAATCTTTAAAAAAAAAAATGATTTCAAGAATAGTAAACAAAAATTTATTCTAAAATTATAATCCATACCTTAAGATAATTTAGGGCAAACTGTTACAAAATATTTCACTTTTTGTACTTCATACATTAAATTAAATTGAATACAGTAGCATTCCTTGGAAAACAAATGGATTTCAAATGACAATTCCTAAAACTTCTGTATAACTGAGAGCTTTTTAAAATATAAAAATATATTGTACTTTATTGATAGTGATCTAAATGATTCAGGAAATGCAATATTGGGGGAAGCTAGATTTGAAATTTTATGGGTAAACTGAAAATATGAATGAACAGGTAATTGAAAGAGCCAGATAGTGTCATCCAGAAGTAAGAGTATTAATCATCCCAGAAAATAATCAGAGAAAAATACATAACATCAACAAACATTTATAAAAATGTATTCAATTATTCAATTATCCTATAGCTAGGGACTTGATTAATACTAAAGCATTGAACTTGAACCTTTACTTTTGAAAAGTGTTGAATTATGACTTCTGAAAAATACTACTTAATGTTCAAGCAAACCTAGGTTAATTGCTTATTGATGTAAATAAAGATTTTTAACCTTGACAGTCTTATTCTGGAGGTAGAAGGGCATAGACTATCTTATTCCTCTGTTTCACAAACCATGCAAGGAACAATATCATATAATCCCAGAATATCTATATTAGAAAGTATTTTTTGAGATTGTTTTGACCAATCTCCTGCTTTTATAACCATGCTTTTAAATTTTGGCATTGCTTAATAATAAAAATGCATTGTTTGATGTAGCTTGTTATGACTGGTTATAAAATATACGTTATTATTTCATTATGCAAATAGGAGGTGGATGGCAGATAAGGACACAAGATACAATTTTTATCAATTATTTGATAAAGTATAGGTATTTCACGCTTGTCACATTTTAATAAACCTCTCCAAAATTCTTGTGTGGAGTTGTCCTAAAGTGATTTATCTGCCAATTCATATATAGATTCCATTAAAAAGAATAATTAAAAAAAAAGTAAAATCATGACTCTCATGAATATGAAAAGAACATGGCATTAAAGATTTTATTTAGCTCACTAATTATTGAGGAAACCAGTAATATGTTACAGCTATTTAAAAAGAAAATCAACAAAACAAAAAAACCCAGATAAAGCCAATTAAGAACTCAGAAATGAATTTACAAATGGATGCACAATTCCTCACTATGCACAGTGTAGTAATGCAACTCCAGGAGGTGCCGTTCATTTATTTTTCTATGAACATGAATCATTTGCATTATAGTCAGTTGCCTACAGCTTACAGAGTGGTAAAATAACTTAAAGATAATGAAAAGCATGGGAGAAGCAGACGAACAAATTAATGACCTAGAAGACAGAGTAATGGAAAGTAATCAAGCTGAACAAAAGAGAGTAAAAAGAATTATGCAAAATGAAAATAGACTTTGGAAACTCAGTGACTCCATCAAACATAACATTCATATTATAGGAGTCCCAGAAGAAGAGAAAAGGGGGCAGGAAATTTATTGGGAGAAATAATACCTGAAAACTTCCTCAATTTGGGGAAGGACACAGATACCCAGATCTAGGATGCACGGAGAACCCCCAACAAGATCAACAAAAGCAGATCCACACCAAGACATATTGCAATTAAATTAACAAACTATAGTGATAAAGAAAAAATTTTAAAAGAAGCCGAACAAAAGAAGACAGTAACAAGGGAAAACCCATAAGGCTAGCAGGGGTTTTTCAGCAGAAACTTTCCAAGCCAGAAGTCACTGGCATGATATATTCAAAGTGCTGAATGGGAAAAATCTGGAATACTCTGTCCAGCAAGGACATCATTCAGGAGAGAGAAAGAAATTCCCGGACAAACAAAAACTAAGAGACACTCTGATCACTATACGAGTCCTGCAAGAAATGTTAGAGGGGACTCATTGAGTGGAAAGGAGAGATCAAAAGTGACAGTATGAAGGTAAAAAACAGAAAAGCAGTATAAATGAATATTTCTGTAAAAAATTAGTCACTGAACTCACAAAATAAAAGGAGGTAAAATATGACAATATATACCTAAAAAATGGAGAGAGAGGAGTAAAGAATGTGTTCAAACTTAAATGACCGTCAACTTAATACAGATTGGTATATGCAGAAGAGGTTATATACAGACCTAATATTAACAATACATCAAAAATCACTAAAAAGCATATAAAGAATAAAGAGAAAGAAATTTAAATATATCACTAAAGAAAATCAGCAAGCCATGAAAGAAAGGTAAGAAAGGATCAGAAAAAATCTTGAGAAACACCATGAAACAAATCCTGAAATAACAATAAACATGTATCTATAATTTAGAGAGAAATGGATTAAATGCTCCAGTCAAAAGACATAGGGTGGCAGAATGGATAAAAAAAACAAGACTCATCTGTATGCTGTGTACAAGAGACTCATTTGAGACCTGAAGACACCTGCAAATTGAAAGCGAGTAGATGGAGAAACATCTGTCATGCAAATGGATGTCAAAAGAAAGCTGAAGTAGCCATATCAAACGATATAGTAGCCACTTATATTGATAAGTAGCCACTTATATCGAACAAAATGAACATTAAAACAAAGACTGTAACGAGACAAAGAAGGGCACTATAATAAGGGGGACGATCCAACAAGAAGATATAAGATATGAATACTAATCTACCTCACACAGGAGCACCCAAATACATAAAACAGGTTTTAACAAACATGAACTAATCGATAATAATACAATAATAGTAGGGTACTTTAATACCCCACTTACACCAACGGACAGATCATTTAAACAAAATCAACAAGGAAACAATGGCTGAAGGACACACTGGACAAGATGGCTTTAACAGATATATTCAGAACATTCAATCCTAAACAACAGAATACACATTTTTTCCAGGTGCACACAGAACACACTTCAGAATAGATGTTAGGCCCCCAAACAAGCCTGAAAACATTCAAGAAGATTGAAGTCATACCATGCATCTGTTCTGACCACAACACTATGAAACTAGATGTTAACCACCAGAAAAAATCTGGAAAGACCACAAATACAGGGAGGCTAAATAACATGATACTAAACAATGAATGGGTCGACTTAGGACTTAAAAGAAGAAATGAAAAAGTACATGGAAACAAATGAAAATGAAAACACGATGGTCCAGAATGTTTGGGATGCAGCAAAAGTAGTTCTGAGAGGGAGATTTATAGCAATACAGGCCTACCTTAAGAAACAAAAATCTCATATAAACAACCTAACCTTATGCCTAAAGAAGCTGGAAAAAGAACAACAAATGAAGCTTAAAGCCAGCAGAAGGGAGGAAATAATGATAAGAGCAGAAATAAATGAAATAGAGACTAAAGAACAAAACCAAAAAAAGCCCAATAGAATGGATTGATGAAACCAGGAGCTGGTTCTCTGAAAAAAAAAATCAATAAAATTGATAAACCTCTAGCCAGACTTAACAAAAAGAAAAGAGAAAGGACCCCATAGAATAAAATGACATATGAGAGAGGAGAAATAACAACCAACACCACAGAAATACAATCATAAGAGAATATTATGAAAAACTATATGCTAACAAATTAATGGATTCATTCCTAGAAACATAAACTACCAAAACTGAAACAGGAGGAAATAGAAAATTTGAACAGATTGATAGCCAGCAAAGAAATTGAGTCGGTAATCAAAAAACTTCCAATAAACAATGGCTTCCCAGGGGAATTCTACCAAATATTTAAAGAAGAGTTAATACCTTTGCTGCTTAAATTATTCCAAAAAGTAGAAAAGGAATGAAAACTTGCAAATTCATTCTGTGAGGCCAGCATTACCTGGATACCAAAACCAGATAAAGGTGGGTGGGATATGAGTGAAGGAGGTGAAGGGGATTAAGAGTACACCTACTGTGATGAGCACTGAGTAATGTATAGAATTGTTGAATCATTATATTGTACACCTGACACTAATATAACACTGTATGTTAATTATACTGGCATTAATGAATTTATAAAAAACAATCATAGATGAAATTAGGAGGGCTTGTCTCCATCTAGTGGTCAGTGTATTATACTAATACTGTTATTCTAAAATCAAAATATTAGGGGCATTTTATTTTCTTAACTATAATGAAAAAGTACTTTAACCAAGATACTAGTGTAATTTTGTAATCATGTCTGCCAAATTTGACAGTAATCAGCTAGAAGATAATATTTTTTTAAATTTTATTTTATTATGTTTGTCACCATACAATACAGCATTAGTTTTTGATGTAGTGATCCACGATTCATTGTTTTCGTATAACACCCAGTGCTCCATGCAGTACGTGCCCTCCTTAATACCCATCACCGGGCTAACACCCCTCCCCTCTAAAACCCCCAGTTTGTTTCTCAGAGTCCATAGTCTCTCATGGTTCGTCTCTCCCTCCGACCCCCCCCCCCCAATTTTTCCCTTCCTTCTCCTAATGTCCTCTATGCTATTCCTTATGTTCCACAAATAAGTGAAACCATATGATAATTGACTTTCTCTGCTTGACTGATACATTGATATATATGGCTTAAATATATTGTCCAAAATTCCATGAGGGTGTTTCTCTGCTCCCCAGAAAAAAGAATTTCTTCCTGTTAAATGTAATTTCATAGTTTGTCCAGGTACTTTTACTCATGTTGTTACAGAAAGATATATTAAATGATTTGATTTTATTTTCATATTAGGCATTTTATTTTGACACCTACATGTAAAACAACATTCATTAGCATATACTGAAGATTGATGACACTGTTTGGAGCTGTTCTTAACTAACAGAGTATTGTGTCTAAATCTAAAATACTGCTTACCAATTCCTTTTTTTTCCCAAAGATTTTATTTGTCAGAGAAAGAGAGAGAGAGAGAGCGCACAAGCAGGGGGAGTGGCAGGCAGAGGGAGAAGCAGGCTCCCCCTTGAGCAAGGAGCCCGATGCAGGACTCTATCCCATGACCCTGGGATCATGACCTGAGCCGAAGGCAGATGCTTAACCGACTGAGCCACCCAGGCGTCCCTAAAAACTAATTCCTTAAAAAAAAAAAAGACTCTAGGAAAAATGAGAACTATAGGGCAGTATCTCTCATGAACATAGATGTACAAATCCTGACCAAATACTAGCGATTTAAATCCAACAACACATTAAAAAACCATTCACGATCAAGTGGGATTTATTTCTGGATTGCAAAGGTGGTACAATATTTGCAAATCAATCAGCGTGATATATTAAGTCAATAAGAGAAAAGATAACCATATGATCATTGTAATTGATGCAGAAATAGCATCTGACAAAGTACAACATCCATTCATAGGTATAAACCCTCAATAAAGTAGGTTTAGAGGGAAAATGCATCAACATAATAAAGACCATGTACGAAAAACCCACAGCTAACATCATCCTCACTGGGAAAAAACTAAGAGCTTTTCCCCTAAGGTCAGGTACTAGACAAGGACGTGCACTCTCACCACTTTTATTCAAGGTAGTACTGGAAGTCCTAGCCACAACAGTCAGACAACAAAAAGAAATAAAAGGCATTCACATCTGTAAGGAAGAAATAAAACTTTCACTATTTACAGGTGACATACTATATATAGAAAACCTAAGAGACTGCATTTGCGTGCGCGCGCTCTCTCTCTCTCTCTATACATATATACACATACACACACACACACACACACATACATACATACATACATACACTGGAATATTATTAGACCATAAAAAAAGAAATTTTGCTATTTGCAACAACATGGTTGCAGAGTATTATGCTAGTATTATGCCAAGTGAAGTAAGTCAGTCAGAGAAAGACATATACCATGATTTCACTCATATGTGGAATTTAAGAAACAGAACAAACGAGCAAAGGGAAAAAGCCAGAGAGACAAGTCAACAGGCTGTTAATTATAGAGAAGAAACTGATGGTTTCCAGAGGGGAGGATGGTGGGAGAATGCTTAAATAGGTGATGGGGATTAAGGAGTGTACTTGGTGTAATGAGCACTGGGTGATATATGAAATTGTTGAATCACTATATTATATACCTGAAACTAATAAAACACTGTATGTTAAAAAAAAAAAAAAAGATAAAAGCAGGTATAACCCAGAAGAGTACAGTAAGAGCATACCCAGTAAACTTTTTCTGCCTATTTCAAGGATTTTAACAATTTTTCCTTATAGTCCCAATGAGGATGAAAAAAAAAGTTTTCTTCCTTGCCCTGTTCTCTTCACCCCATATTACGCGTTGTCTATCTGACTCATTTGTGTTTTTTGTTTGACCCTTAGAGTCATTTTAATATAAAAGTTCGATATTTCTACTGTTGAGTGTAGATAAAAAAAAGTCACTTTTCTAATTTTAAAAGGTTTAAAAACTTAAATATTTGTTTTTTTAATTGTAACCTTAGAGTTGACTCTTGAATAAAATAATGTTGCTTTGATAAGAGCTTCTCTGGGAAAATATCTCTAATATACATGGGATATAAAAAATTCTAAAAAAGTTCTTGTGATCTTTTATTGTTCTGTCAAATTTTAGGCAAGATTTTGAATTTGTGTGAATTTACTTAGTTAACAAATATTTATATAGATCATTAATAAAAGTTTTATCAATGAGAAGTAGCATGGGTTGATTTGTAATGATTAGCTTGTTTAGTTTGAAGGATACAACTTCAAAACTCTTACTAGGTTTTGAATAATTTATCATGCAATATTTAGGGCATACTTAAGCACACTTGTAGTTATCACCCAACTTCAGTAATAAAATATTGCAAAGCAGTCAAATTCTCTTCCCTGTGTCCCTTCCTGGATTCTCTCTCCTCTCCCAGAGATAGTTATCATCCTGAAATTGGTGTTTATTCCATGCATTTTTAATTATTTTTAAAAATATAGGTGTATATCCCTAAGCAGTATGTGGTATTGTTTTTACAGTTTTTAACTTTCTATAAATGGTATGATAAAAATATATATTCTGCAACATACTTTCGTTTGGCCCTGTGTACTTGTGAAATTTGTTCAAGCTAGTTAAGCATTGCTCCAGTTTCTTCATTTTAAGTCACGTATGGTAGTCCATTGTTAAATTCTATTTATTGTCAAATGATTGCCTACCCAGGAAATTGGAAGAATGTGGTAAGAAACCCAAGTTGAATAATATTCTAATTATTTTAATTACTTTCAGGACTATTACAATAAGTTTATTATCAATCAGTAAGAAAAAAAGTCATATTTAATACGGAGCATGTATCAGTTTCCTGTTGCCTTTGTATCAGTAATTTAAAAATAAGTAAATATTGTGCTGATTCAATAGTAAAGTGCTTTTTATCTCAATTTTACATAATTTGGAGGTAATATATTAAGTAGGAAAAGTAAGAATATCAGTATTGACTAGTGATGTATGAGGCAGGAGACGTGCAAAATAGGGGATTGTTAGTGAGGTTCTGGTCTCAATCATGATGAAGTGACTTGGTTTGTTGTGCCTAAAGATCCTGTCTAATGGGTTGTGTCATCTTAACTGGCCACACTGGTGAAAAACGTAAAAACAAGTTAATCGTAATGATATCTCTCAAAAGCTTATCAGTTAGCCAGTTAGCACCTTAGCCCAAAAGTTTCTGGCCATCTGGCTCTTACTCCACCTTACCCTTAAACAAAATATGTGAGAAGTGTATCTGGTACTAATTACCTGTGATTGCTATGCCATGTGTGGTCTTGTTATAATAAAGAGGGCATTAAGTATGTAAAACAACACATGTTAAATTGGCCAAGTGAGTACAACACAGCAAAAACATATACTCTTTCTGCAGTGTTCCATTATGAATGAAGAAACAATGTTGGAGTTGTGGAGATAGAAGGTTTGGTGATATTACAGATGCAAGTCATGGATATTCATGTATGTTGTCCTTTGTGCAAAAATACTTTTTAAACAGTCTACATCATTTCTTGCTAGGAAATTTTCTCAGTTTTGTTTGAAACACTGATGTTTCTATGCTAATCGAACAGTAGATATTTCTGTTGTATTACAGTCTAACTAGAACTTGGTTTTCCTTTTTTTTTTTTTTAGACAGGAATTTTATGTGATAGTGATTATGTTGTCATGGAAAGGAGACTGGAACTGACAACAGTTAACAAATACAGCTCTTTTATTACCTGTTTCCCAAACAGTCTTAAATTTACCATTTGACAAATTCAATCGTACTTTATAAGGAGCAACAACTGTGTATGCACAGTGCCTTTTTTATATACTATATTTACATTAAGACATTTAGGTTTAAAAGAAGTTATTTCTATTAACTTGAGGATTTTTGATTATAAAGACAAAGGCAGTGTCTGAATTTTCCTAGTTTAAATAATATACCAAGTACCATATTATTTTATTGTACTATTAGTATAATGCTACTAATATATTATTAGGGTTTAATTACTTTTTGCCTATATATTAAAATGTATATATGAAACTTTCTGCCTATATATTAGAATGTATATATGAATTTGCATTTGCATAAAAATGCATATTAAGTTCTAATATTTCATAGATAAGGCAAAACTATATTCACATGAGAATACATATTGAAGATTCCACATCTACAAGCTTTAAGGTGAATAAACATTTTAGTGATATGGAGAACAGAATTTTTAATAATGATATTATGAATGCTAAAATATTTGTGCATTTTTGTCACAGTATCTGTATCTACATTAAGAAATTGTTATATTTGCAAGTGAAACATTTTCATCTGAACTTGAAAGGCGAGGCTAGAAATTAGCTACTTGGTACTGTTTGGAATGAAGCACTTTTTTTCTTTTCCTGAAGATACTATTTTTCACTTATTTCCTCTTTTCAGCATCTTTCAAGTTATTAATCAGATTGCCTAAGGGAGAAACCATCTCCCAAAAAATTGTAGTAATTTCTTCAGGGGCTTTTCATACTTGGCTTCAATTTCTCTTACCCTTCCTAATAGATGTACCCTCTTTGTTCACTTTTCTAAAGGAAGCATTGTAAGCAAACTTTCCTATAGGGCATATACAATATCTCGTGTTGTCCAAATTTTCTTCTTAGGTTAGACACTTAATTACTAAAAGAAGTTTTTTTTTCTCTTTTTTTTAAGATTTTGAGAGAGCACACTTGCTCCGGATTGGGGGCAGGGCAGGAGAGGGAGAGGGAGAAACTGCCTCAGTGCAGAGTGCGGGAGCCAGATCCCAGGACCCTGAGATCACTAACCTAGCCACAGTCAGATGCTTAACTGACTGAGCCACCCAGGCACCCCATAAGTGTTTTTTATCATCATCTATTCTCCTTCATCACTACTACAAATCCTCTATATTTTCTTAAATAGGAGAGTATATTGGGAATCCATTTCCAATGCCATACTGCTTGAATTTAGTTGTGGATGGGTTTTTTTCCCTCCTAATCCCTATAAACTCTGAATGGTGTTTGAAGAGAACTTGCCTTTTTTGTTTGCTTTGTTTGGTTGTTAAGCTTTAATGGTAAGATGGTAAATGATCAGGGAACATAGATAAAAGAAAATCTTAAAAAGGCATGGAATCCTCATTCAGTTTGGAACAAACACCTTAGCTTAAATGTCTCTGCCACTTAACATATTTAAGTTCTTTGATGGGTAAACACTTGTCCACAGTCTTGAATTGAGTAGGCCTTGAAACTCTCAGACATTTTTAAGATGAATTTTGTTTCGGATCATGCATTGCTAAATGGTGTGTTTGATTTCAGAGCTGTTTATTAACACTTTGTTCCTCAATAAAATATCTGTAACCATATTTTTGGGTCGATATTAGTACAATTTAGTTTGAAGACAGAAATAGGTAATTTTCAATGTAGAACAATTTATTTTACTTAATATCTTAGACTTAGCTTTAGAAAATGATTCGTTATATTTAAATTTTTCAAACACTTGAAGCACCAAGGAAAATAATAGAGAATAATTTTATGCTATTGATTTCAATTTGTGTAATACAGGATGCACTTATTTTTTCTACTGGGCAAACTTTTTTTTTTTTTACACTTACCTTGTGTGACCTTGTTAAATCCGTTAGGTTTTCTCATTAGCTTAGCAATTCTGAACAACACCTTTATTTTGACATTATATTTGGTTTCAAAATATGTTATTGGATCATGCCTGGATAATTGATAAACCACTGGGGTGCTTTATATGTATCCACTTTAGTTATTTTATGATGAAGTCCCTCATGAGATAGGTTAGTTAAGGTGAAAATTGCTCCTATCAGTTTAGGTCCAAGAACTCTTGTCAGTCATTCAAGCTGCAGTCATAATCTCATGGAAAGCACTGTGGTAGCTTGTTTATGAATGACTGATGGTATTTCATTTTGTAATTAATGATATCTGAAAACAAGTAATGGTATTTGTACTCCCAGCTGACAGCAGTTCTTAGTGAAATACAGAATGACTTCTCCGCATATTGTATTCATTAAGAGTGTTGTAATTGCCCTAGGATAAGTAGTTTTAGTTGGCGTATATGAATAACCGATTCAGAAATGCTTCACAAAAATTCATCATTATGGTAACTTATTGGGTTATCCTATAGAATCTGAAATTAGCAAACCCAGGCAGGATTCATAAAGGAGAGAATATGGAATAGGAATACTTTCAGAAGTAAGGCAGAACTTTGAATCTAGTCTCAGTGGCTACTTTGTCTCTTGATTTAATTCATTCTCATATGTTCATTCCACAAGTGTTTTATTGAGAACACTTGTGTGTGCGTGTGCGCGCACGCGCCTGGGCCAGGCACTGGAACTATATCATGGAACAAGAAAGATTTGATTTTTAAAAAAATATAACATGTAATTCACATATTGTACAATTCACACATTTAAAGGGTACAATTCAGTGATTTTTTTGTATATTCACAGAGTTGTGCAACCACCACCACAGATAATAATTAAAATAATTAAAATAATTTTAGAATACCCAGAAAAGAAACCCTGTACCCATTAGTAATCACTTTCTTTCTCCCCTCCCCACAATGCCTGGAAACCACTAATCTGCTTTCTGTCACCATGGATTTGCCTATTCTTGATATTTCATGAAAATGGACTCACATCTCATCTTTTATGACTGGCTTCTTTCACTTAGCATAAAATATATCCTAGATATTTCATTCCTTTTTATTGTGGAATAATATTTCATTATATGGTAATAGCACATTTTATTTATCTTGTCATCATTTAATGGACTTCTGGGTTGTTTTCATTTTTTCTTTTGGCTATTATGAATAACAATTCTTTGAACATTCATGTGCCAGTTTTTGTGTGGAGATATGTTTTCATTTCTCTTGGGTTTATACATAGGAGTAGAATTCTATTTCATAAAGTAAATCTGTTTAACCTTTTGAGGAGCTGCCAGACTTTTTCAAAGAAGCTACACTATTTTTCATTTCCTTGTCAACACTTATTGCTCTCTTTGATTATGACCAGCCTAATAGGTATGAAAGGGTATGGCATTGTGGTTGTAATTTATATTTCTCTAATGGCTAATAATGTTGAATACCTTTTTATGTACTTATTGACCATTTGTATGGCTTTGGCCATTTTTAAATTGGGTTATTTGTGTTCTTGTTGAAGTGTAAGAATATGTATTCTTTATGTATTCTAGATAAAGTTCCCTTAAATATAGAGTTTAAAAATATTTCTCCATTCTCTGGGTTGTTCTTTCACTGTCTGGGTGGTGGTCTTTGTAGCACAAGAATTTTTAATTTTGATGAAGTCCAGTATATGCATTTTTCCCTTGTGCTTATAGTTCACAGCTAAGAAGACTGCCACACCCAAGGTCACAGGAATTTTCTCCTATAGTTTCTAAGAGTTTTATAGTTTTTTTTTAAAGATTTTATTTATTTATTTGAGAGAGAGGATGAGAGGAGAGAGAGAGCACATGAGAGGGGGGAGGGTCAGAGGGAGAAGCAGACTCCCTGCTGAGCAGGGAGCCCGATGCGGGACTCGATCCCGGGACTCCAGGATCATGACCTGAGCCGAAGGCAGTCGCTTAACCAACTGAGCCACCCAGGCGCCCCAAGAGTTTTATAGTTTTAATTCTTACATTTAAGTCTGTGATTCACTTTGATGTAATTTTTGTCTATGGTGTTAGGAAGAGGTTCCACTTCATTATTTCACATGTGGATATTCATTTTTCCCAGCTTGATGTCTATTTTTCAGATGTGAAGAAGAGTCCCCTGAGGTTCTTGTTAAAATGTAGATTGTGGGTTAGTAGTGGGGTCTGAGAGTCTGCTTTTCTACAGAGCTTCCAAGTGATGCTGCGGATAGTGACCCCGGGATTATGTTTCTACTAGCAAGGAGATAGACAACTACTGAACAAGTAATTGCACATGCATTCTAACTACATCTGTTTTGATTCCATCTGTGGACTGGTTTTCTTTACTGCTCCTGGTATGTGGGAGATGATAACTTCTCTACTGCTTCTGAGTTCACATTCCATTAGGTGAACTTACAAATTGAAGATTGCTTAGTAGTATCACTAAGGCTGAGTTTTTAATTCCCAGCTAAGATCACTGGTTAGCTCTATTGGGACCAGATATTCAGCTCTTATACTTACCAACTGTGGTTAGGGTCTGGCTTGTAGATGGCTCATTGTGTAGGTGGCAACTCTCAGTGAAGAGGGTTGAAGGTTGGCTAGAGACTGAATACTCTTCTAATTTCAGAAATATCTGAGAATCTTTCACCTTTAAATTTGAGAATTTCTACTTGGTAGTAAGAGTGAGAAAATCTTCAAATAACTATTAATGAGTAATTCTGGGCTGAGAAAGGGGAAATAGAGTTTTCCTTGATTACCAGTTAACCTCCACATTTCATCTTCAGCAATGCTGGGTGGTTTCTGTGATTTCAGTAAGGGCTCTTAATGGAAGGCAGGCAGTCCTGGTGCAAATACCTTGGAATGGGCAATCACTGGAAAGGTACTGAGCCTTTGTAGAGGCTTTCTTTTTTATAGACTGAGAATAATAGCTGTTCTGCGTAGACATTTTAATGACTTTGTTTCTGGAACAGAGTGTAGGTGCTGAATGTGTTAGTTTTCCTGCCTTCCTACTTCCAGAAAAGACTTTTTGTGATTTACATATAAATGACCAAGTATAATAGGGCCATTAAGGATAAAACAAAAGCTGTCTAATGGAAAGAGAACATAGTTCTTATACAAAATCAAGGCTAAAGATGGCTACTGTAGGTGAATAAAAATTAAACTATGAGCTTTTTGGCAAACATGGTAAAAAGGAAAACAATTAGATAGCTCTTAATATGTACAGATAAAAGTATACTATTTTGTTAGAAAATATATTTCTTAAAATTAAAGTTTAATGATTTAGAATGACTAATAAGAAAAATAGAATGATCTAATTGGCAATGTTTAAAAAATATCAGATGGCAGAGTTTTTTTTCTATTATGGTCCATAAAATTCTTCTAGCTTCTGCCCATTGCCCAGTTCCAAATTTTTAGGTATTTGTTAAATCAGCATCCCACTTTCATTTACCAAAATCTGTATTAGTTTCCTATTGCTGCTATAACTGAAGGCAACAGATTGTATGTCATAAAACATCATAAGTTTATTATCTTACAGTTCTGGACATCCAAAGTTCAAAATAGGTCTCGCTGGGCTAAAATCAGGTTATCAGAAGGCTGAGTTCTTTGTCCAGGCTCAAGGGAGAATCTGTTTCCATGTCTTTTATGGTTTCTAGAGTTTGCCTGCCTACTTTGGCTTCTTGTCTTTTCCCTCCATCCTCAAAGCCTGCAACACCAGCCTAGTCCTTATCACTCTGCCATTTGTATTGGTTCTCTTCTGCCTCCCTCTTCTCATTTTATGGACGACTATGATTATTTACCTTCCTATTCCAGGGTAATCTCCCTATTTAAAAGTCACCTGATGGGTAATCTTAATTCCATCTAGTACCTTAATTTCCCTTTGTCATGTAAACTAACACACAGATTTCAGGAATTAGGACATAGGCCTATCTTTGGGAAGTGGGGGAACATTATTCAGCCTATGATAATGACTACTTGTGATACTAATCCTTGATAAAGTCTGTGAACATCATACCCATTTCTGGTTGTGTAAGGTATTTCTGTAAGGGGGCTTAATTAAAAGAATCCAAGTACATAGCATTTCTGTAGTTTTATATGATCTAAGAATTAAGAGATTTTAGAGAAATGGATATTTAACTGTGGCCTCTTTGCACATTCACTTATTATTTATTTAATTTATTTAAAGATTTTATTTATTTATTTGACAGAGAGAGACACAGCGAGAGAGGGAACAGCAGCAGGGGGAGTGGGGGCACCTGGGTGGCTCAGTTGGTTAAGCGACTGCCTTCGGCTCAGGTCATGATCCTGGAGTCCTGGGATCGAGTCCCACATCGGGCTCCCTGCTCAGCGGAGAGTCTGCTTCTCCCTCTGACCCTCCCCCTTCTCATACTCTCTCGCTCTCTCATTCTCTCTATCAAATAAATAAATAAAAAATCTTTAAAAAAAAAAAAAAAAAGAAGAAGAAGCAGGGGGAGTGGGAGAGGGAGAAGCAGGCTTCCTGCAGAGCAGGGAGCCCAATGCGGGGCTCAATCCCAGGACCCTGGGATCATGACCTGAGCCGAAGGCAGACACTTAACGACTGAGCCACCCAGGCGCCCCTGCCCTTTTAAATATTGGTTGTTGCACTTTGCCTTCTCTTCGGAATTATATATCTGGTCATTTGAGACAAGATTTGAATTTTTAATTTAGAATCATTTGAACGAGTTTTACCACATCTTTTTTTTAAAAAAAACATTCATTTGAGAGAGAGAGAGAGAGAGACAGACCACAAGCAGGGGGAGAGGCAGAGGGAGAGGGAGAAGCAGGCTCCCCGCTGAGCTGGGAGTGTGATGTGGGGCTCAGTCCCAGGACCCCGGGATCATGACCTGAGCTGAAGGCAGATGCCCAACCATCTGAGCCATCCAGGTGCCCCAGTTGCCCCATCTTTTTAATGGCTATTTCTGTTCACTGTCTCTTTTTTTTTTTTTTTTAAGATTTTTATTTATTTGAGAGAGAGAGAGGGCACGAGGGGGAGGGAGAGGAGAGGGGAGAGGAGGAGCAGAGGGAGAGGGAGAAGCAGACTCCCTGCTGAGCAGGGAGCCCTAATCAAGTCTACATCCCAGGATCATGACCTGAGCTGAAGGCAGACACTTAACCACCTGAGCCACCCAGGTGGCCCTCTCTCTTGCTTTCTTATAAGTGGAAACCAGTAGTCTGTTAGTGAAAAGAGTGGACAAATACTTAGTTCAAGAATATTGACTTTTATATATCACATAATAAATATACTGGATCCCTTTTACAGTACAAAGAATAGTTGCCACAGTAGTATGCCAGTAAGCCTGCAAATAATTTTGCTAATCAACAACTACTAGGATTTCTTCATTAACCCACTCATCATCTACTGAGAATCTAATATTGGAGATGCAGTAGTGAGGCTTGGCTCACATGGTATCCAAAGAAAATTGGTTTGTTGGGAGAATAGTATGAACCTTATCAAACATGCTCCCCAAACTGTACAAGTGCATAATAATGTATTTTGTTTGAATATTTTTATTGACACAAAAAAACTTACTAAAACTTAAAATGATACAGATATTCAGTTTCAAATGCATTTAAAAATTTTTCTTCCCATTTTAACAATTTTATTATAAAATGTTTTACACCTATCAGAGGCAAAAATAATGATAAGTCACCTTGGCATCAAACTCTTTTATACCATGTGGTACATGCCAGGTTCCTTTTATAGCTGTGAAATCTGAGGTAGAGAGAAACTTACCTGAGGTCGTAAAACTCGTAAGTGGTATTGCTGGTTGAATCCAATAGTTTGGCAGTATGGCTTTAGATTTTATGCAGGTAAATACTAAATAAACTGCAGTAATAAATACGGATTATATGCACTAATATGAAAAACAGTGTTTTATCTAGCATTTATAGAATATATTCTGAGATGTCAGTATTATACGTTATAGCAATAAAAGATAATTTTGCTAAAACATAGTTGTAGGCTGACTGAATATTCATCATAACACAAGATCATTTAAAGAGAACAGCCCATAAATAAACCCACACTTATATGTATAATTAATCTACAACATAGGAGCCCAGAATATATAATGAAGAAAGAACAGTCCCTTTAACAGTGTTAGGGAAACTAAATGGGCACATGCAAAAGAATCAAACTAGACCACTAACTTATACCATACCAAATGAACTCAAAATGTGGATTAAAGACTTGAATGTAATACCTAAAACCATAACCTTCATAGAAGAAAACATAGGTGGCATACTCCTTGACACCGGTTTAGTGACATTTTTGTGTATCTGAATCCAAAGAAAGTGAAACAAAACCAAAACTAAAAAATGTGAGTAGATCAAACTAAAACCTTTGGCAAAGCAAAGAAAGCCATATTCAGAATGAAAAGACAACCTAGTAAATAGAAGAAGATATTTGCAAACCACATACTCAATAAGAAGGTAATACCCAAAATACATAAGGAACTCCTACTACTCAAAAACAAAACAAAACAAAACAAAACAAAAACCCAAACGGCATGATTAAAAAATGAGCAAAAGATCTGAGTAGACAGTTCTCCAAAGAAGACATACAGATGGACAACAGGCACATGAAAAGATGTTCAACATCACTAATTATTAGGGGAATGCAAATCAAAACCATAATGAGATATCATCTAACACCTGTCAGAATGGCTATTATCCCAAAAACAGTAAGTAAAAAGTGTTGGGGAGGATATGGGGAAAAAGGGATGCTTCACATGTACACTGTTGGCAGGATCATAAATTGGTATAAACACTGTGAACACAGTATAAACATCTCTCAGAAAATTAAGATAGGAATAGCCTTATGATCCAGCTAATTCCACTTCTAGGTATTTATCTGAAAACTATGAAAATATTAATTTTAAAAGATATGTCTATCCCAATGTTTATTGCAGCATTTGTTTACAATAGCCAAGATATAGAAACAACCTATGTGTCCAGTGACAAATAAATGGATAAAGAAGATGTGGTACATTTATACAATGAAATGCTACTCATCCATAAAAAAGAATGAAATCTTGCCATTTGTGACATGATGTCAGATCTTGAGGGTAATATGCTAAGTGAAGTAAGTCAGACAAATAAAGACAAATACCATATGATTTCACTCATATGTGAAATAAAAAAACAAACAAAAATAACACAAAAACTCAGGATATATAGAGAAGAGACTAGTAGTTACCAGAGGTGAAGGAGGTAGGGGATGAGAAAATGGGTGAAGAAGATCAACTCTATGGTGATGGATGATACCTAGACTTGTGATAATGATCACTTTGTAGTATATATAGATGTTGAATTACAAATCTATATACTTGAAACATAATAAATGGTTATGCTGCCACCTGCAACTAAAATATCAAAGTAAACAAATCTGTTTAAAATAAAAGGGAAAATCATTTCCCCTCTTATTCTCCTTTGCCCATACTTCAGAGATAACCACTCTTTTTTAAAATCAATTACAAGCTCATTCTGTTATAGTTTTGTTTTCGTTGAAACCTTGACCTTTAAATTGTATTGAGGGTGGATTTTACTTCACTTCCATAACTTACAATTTACTCTTTGTCTCCAATCAACTATCTTAGTCATAAAATTTTTTATATTCTTAAGATATGTAACATTTACATCCTTTGTGACTTTAAGCCTTCCATACACTGTGCATAGATTACTTTTAAAATTTTAAACTCTACAATAAGGGCATTTTCCATCTTACTACTATTGAGTCAATGATTTTGTATAGCTGTTAAAAGCTATCTGTCCCTTTACTGGGTTTGGGGGGTTGTAAAAAGATAGGGAATGAAGAATGCAAAATGGTATATTGTTCAAACTGTCCACTCTGATCCAACCCTGTATTGATAGTACCTTTCCAGTATGATAGTGTGATGTTTCATACAATGCAGTGAACATAACCAACTGTATAAGTAAACCCATAAAGCCAGGAATGTAAACTGTGATCAAAATACCATTGATACTTGGGCGCCTGGGTGGCTCAGTCAGTTGAAAGTACTTTGGGTTAATTTATATATAATCCAGGTATAAGCCATGGCTCCACACAGCCCCAACACTATACAGAACAACATTCCAAAAATAATTGTTTCAGTAATCTTAATAATGTAATGTATACAAAAAAATATACATCATGACTTGCCAAAAGTTCCCCAGAAATCCTTGCTAAGAACTTCCACATTCATGTCTTTTTCTCATTGTCTAGATTAAACCACCTCACCCTTGTCTTTGATTTTGTCGTTATCATGACACTCTGTCTTTTTGCTACAAGTGGTTATTGGGATTTCTGCTGCCTCCCCACTTCTTAGAGAACTCAGAAGTTCCATGCCTCATCCTCAACCCATGGGTTTCCCACAGAGAGAAGTTAAAGAAACCTCCAAATAATAGTAGTTCTTCCCTTACTCTGATTTTCATTGTGGAGAATGTCTAGTAAATAAAAATTTACACCACTGTCTTCTCTGTATCATTTAATAAATTGGTAATAGTGCAGGTTTTATCTACCCTTCAAGACTTAAGAAAAATTGAGGGTAGGGAGCACTTTCCTTACTCATAGCTTAACCTCTTAGCAATTCCCTAATATATTTATTTCATGAATAAGAGAAAATATCTCAGCTATACTTCTTTAAGGTTAAATACCCAATAGCCAGGTCAGGTTCACTCTCAAACTTGTAATACAAGTAGATTGTCATTGGCACCTAACATAGATTCTTAAAGCCCTTATTCCTTCTGTATGTGGTGTTTAAGAAGGTCTAGACGAAATTACTTTCTTTGCTTTCTTTCCTAAGCATGCACTTTTTCTACCTCCTTGATATACATGACAGTGGCTTAATCAAATAAAGTAAGTTATATTTATATGTTACATAATAGATTTTGTTACTGGAAGTGGATAAGACAAAGCCTAATCAAATATCTTAACATTGGTATTTATTAAGAGTTACTTAATGGTGACTAACATAACAAAATTTTAAAAAGTTACTTAAATAAATATATTCTCTTGGTAACATATAACATGTCCATATAATGCATACATAAGAATTTTAAAAATTACATCTCTGTGTTTTTTTACATTTAAAACATTTCTGAAGAAAATTAAAATATAAACGCATACAAGAATATGTGTGTGTATATAGTATATATACACAGACACACGTTTCCTTTTCTCTCTCACACACAAAATAGCCATGTAGTTACCTTCTTTCTACACAGACTTCCATTGACGATACAGAGTAACAGAATGTACTATCTTGCTGTCATGTTCAAGCATCGTCATAATCATCATCATCACAATAATGATAATAGCTACTACCTACTATGCTATTATATATCTAGCACTAATTTAAAACATTTATAAAAATGAATTCATTTAATAATCATAAAAAATATGAAGTGAATTGAGTACAGGTAAGCCCGAGGCCACACTGTCTATAAGAGATTTAGATAGAAAAATACCAGGAAAATTGCTCTGGAGTTCCCAGTAATAATTTCCAGCATTTTTACTTGGAACAGTATACATAACACTTTGTGTGGAGTTCAGAATTATTGCTGTTCATTCTAGCCATGGTTCTCACAGTGGATGCTTATTTGAGCTTCAAGTATCAGAGTCAGCCCCTGTGTCATTGAGTAGAGAAGGTGGCTGTGAATCTGACAGGCCTTAGCTTTATTACTGGTAGAGTACTGTAATCATTACCACATTCTTAGCATTAGAAATGAGTGAAAATTTAAATATTTACATAAAAGAAGTTGCCTCTTAGGTTTCTCTGTTCTTTGGAAAGTCTCAGTTCTTTTTTTTTTTTAATTTTTTATTATGTTAATCCCCATACATTACATCATTAGTTTTAGATGTAGTGTTCCATGATTCATTGTTTGTGCATAACACCCAGTGCTCCATGCAGAACGTGCCCTCCTCAATACCCATCACCAGGCTAACCCATCCTCCCACCCCCCTCCCCTCTAGAACCCTCAGTTTGTTTTTCAGAGTCCATCGTCTCTCATGGTTCGTCTACCCCTCCGATTTCCCCCCTTCATTCTTCCCCTCCTGCTACATTCTTCTTCTTCTTTTTTTTTCTTAACATATATTGCATTATTTGTTTCAGAGGTACAGATCTGAGATTCAACAGTCTTGCACAATTCACAGCGCTTACCAGAGCACATACCCACCCCAGTGTCTATCACCCAGTCACCCCATCCCTCCCACCCCACTCCCCACTCCAGCAACCCTCAGTTTGTTTCCTGAGATTAAGAATTCCTCATATCAGTGAGGTCATATGATACATGTCTTTCTCTGTTTGACTTATTTCGCTCAGCATAATACCCTCCAGTTCCATCCATGTCGTTGCAAATGGCAAGATCTCATTCCTTTTGATGGCCGCATAATATTCCATTGTATATATATATATACCACATCTTCTTTATCCATTCATCTGTTGATGGACATCTTGGCTCTTTCCACAGTTTGGCTATTGTGGACATTGCTGCTATAAACATCGGGGTGCACGTACCCTTTCGGATCCCTACTTTTGTATCTTTGGGGTAAATACCCAGTAGTGCAATTCTGGGTAGTATGGTAGCTCTATTTTCAACTTTTTGAGGAACCTCCATACTGTTTTCCAGAGTGGCTGCACCAACTTGCATTCCCACCAACAGTGTAGGAGGGTTCCCCTTTCTCCGCATCCCCGCCAACATCTGTCGTTTCCTGACTTGTTAATTGTAGCCATTCTGACTGGTGTGAGGTGGTATCTCATTGAGGTTTTGATTTGGATTTCCCTGATGCCGAGCGATATTGAGCACTTTTTCGTGTGTCTGTTGGCCATTTGGATGTCTTCTTTGGAAAAATGTCTGTTCATGTCTTCTGCCCATTTCTTGATTGGATTCTTTGTTCTTTGGGTGTTGAGTTTGATGAGTTCTTTATAGATTTTGGATACTAGCCCTTTATCTGATATGTCATTTGCAAATATCTTCTCCCATTCTGTCGGTTGTCTTTTGGTTTTGTTGACTGTTTCCTTTGCTGTGCAAAAGCTTTTTATCTTGATGAAGTCCCAATAGTTCGTTTTTGCCCTTGCTTCCCTTGCCTTTGGCGATGTTTCTAGGAAGAAGTTGCTGCGGCTGAGGTCGAAGAGGTTGCTGCCTGTGTTCTCCTTTAGGATTTTGATGGACTCCTGTCTCACATTGAGGTCTTTCAACCATTTGGAGTCTATTTTTGTGTGTGGTGTAAGGAAGTGGTCCAGTTTCATTCTTCTGCATGTGGCTGTCCAATTTTCCCAACACCATTTGTTGAAGAGACTTTTTTCCATTGGACATTCTTTCCTGCCTTGTCAAAGATTAGTTGACCATAGAGTTGAGGGTCCATTTCTGGGCTCTCTATTCTGTTCCATTGATCTATGTGCCTGATTTTGTGCCAGTACCATACTGTCTTGATGATGACAGCTTTGTAATAGAGCTGGAAGTCCGGAATTGTGATGCCGCCAGCTTTGCTTTTCTTTTTCAACATTCCTCTGGCTATGCGGGATCTTTTCTGGTTCCATACAGATTTTAGGATTATTTGTTCCATTTCTTTGAAAAAAGTGGATGGTATTTGGAAAGTCTCAGTTCTTATCTGCAGTTTTCTTTTTTATAAAATGAGGGCATTTGTTAAAACTATAAAGATTATTATAGCTCTATTTCTACAAATCTCTGATTTCCTTTAATTAGCATTTTATCACCAAATCTAATTCTCAAAAGGCTAACACAATACAAGATTTAAACCTACTGTGTTATTCTTTGCATTAAATCCAGGGGATCTATAGAAGGGAAAAACAGGAAAATAAATACATATTTGTATATATTTAACATATATATAAAACAGAAATATCTAATCTATACATTAGGTATCTAATATCTAAGTTTTGCCATAATGTTTCAACATGCATGCATATATTCAAATCAGACTTTTACTATTTATCATTTAAGTAAATCATATTTTGTAATTTTGGGAATTAGAGTTTGTAAGGAATGCAGTAATTAGACAATAGGGATTTTCATAGTGTGTTGCCTTAAGATTCTATTTTGATTTCCTTGGAAGTATACATTACTTCTTTGAAGTTTGTTTTTTTCTTGCATTTAGTTTTAGATAATTTCTCTCCCATTACATTTTTCTTCTATAGTTTCTGAGATAAACACATTTGATTTATTACTGAAATTTTTTTTCTTTTTTAAAGATTTTATTTATTTATTTGAGAGAGAGAGAATGAGAGAGAGCGAGTACATGAGAAGGGGGAGGGTCAGAGGGAGAAGCAGACTCCCTGCCGAGCAGGGAGGCCGATGCGGGACTCGATCCAGGGACTCCAGGATCATGACCTGAGCCGAAGGCAGTCGCCCAACCAACTGAGCCACCCAGGCGCCCTATTACTGAAATTTAATAGGTTTCAATAGAGTTTAAAAATCATTTAGCAAGTATAACTTTTTCAACATTATAATTATCATCACTAATCTGTAGTTTGAAATTAATATACATACTTGTGTTTTTCCAAGTTTTTGCATCACATTATCTAGACAATGATGAGAAAAAAGGGCTTCTAGTTAATATTCAAAATGTAACTTAGAATTACTGATTTATGTTTGTTGGGGACCTTCATGTCTGTGAGCTTTTGAATATAATATTTATAATAACCGTGAAGCATATGGATATTAAAATTTTGCCAGAGAAATTACCACAAAACAGAACAAATCACAATATGATTCTTCTTTGTGTGTGTGTGTGTGTGTGTGTGTGTGTGTGTGTGTGTGTGTATGTAGATAGAAAATCTACCAAATGTTTAACAACGATTTTCCTACCCTTGGCATGGGAGTGGAAGGGTAGATTCAGAATGGATTTCACTGTCTACCTTTTGTACTGGTGAATTAGAATATTTTGAACAAACATGCATTTCTGTAATAACTACCAAAATGTGTAATTAAGAATATTGACAATTCTGGGGTGCTTGGGGGGCTCAGTCACTTAAGCATCTGAGAGTCTTGATTTCTGCTTGGGTCGTGATCTCAGGATTGTGAGATCGAGCCCTGCTTCAGGCCCTGGGCATGGAGCCTGCTTAAGATTCTCTCTCTCCTTCTTGCACTCCTCTCCCCTCTCTTTCTCAAAAATAAAAAAAAATAAAAAAATAAAAAAGATTTATAATTCCTGCACTACTATAAATTCTTAAATCCAGACTGCATATTATAGGCAAAGAACAATTTGGAAATAGATAAAATACTAGTTATTTCCACACCTACCAGATTATTTTTAGAAAAATAAATAAATTATGCTTAAAATATTTGTGGTGTCTATTTAGGCGAAGAATTTTATTTAAACCAGTGAAAAATTTATGATTTGAGGTTTTTCACTCTGTTAATTTTTTTTGTTTGATAAATATCTGTTACATAGCAAAAGATTAAGACAAATGGTCACACTGTGCTCTGAAGCTTACAGTGTAAGTCTTACGTATTCACCCAAAATTAGATTAATATTTATATTGTTTGATAATCAATGTTAGAGTTGTTTAAAGTAAACTTGGAAAGAGAAACTAAAATGGAACAGTTCAGAGAGTGAAATGAGTCCATTATTTTTCTTCTGTTGCAAGTATCAACCTTAGTTCTAAAAATAGCCTTGACGGTGCTTCAAGGAAAATATACATTTTCTCACCATTAAGATGTTAGCTGCAGATTTTTTGTAGATGTTCCTTATCACGTTGAGGAAGTCCCCCTCCATTCCAAATTTGCTGAGCCTTTTTGTCATGGAGGAGTAATGGATTTTGTCAAATGCTTTTTCTTTGTCACCTAATGCGATCATACGATTTTTCTTTTTAGTCTTTTGGTGTGGTGGGACTACATTGATTTTTAAATTTTGAAATAGTACTGCGTGTCTGGAATAAATCTCACTTGTTCATAGTGTATTATTTTTATGCATTGTTGGATCAGACTTGCTACTAGTTCATTCAAGATTTTGACATATATATTATGAGAGATACTGATATTTTCTTTGTTGTAATGTCTGATTTTGATATTACGTTAATATTGGTCTCATGGAATGAATTAGAAAATAGTCCCTTTGCGGGGTGCCTGGGTGGCTCAGTCATTAAGTGTCTGCCTTCGGCTCAGGTCATGATGCTGGGATCCTGGGATGGAGCTCCGCATCAGGCTCCCTGCTCAGCAGGAAGCCTGCTTCTCCCTCTCCCACTCCCCCCTGCTTGTGTTCCCTCTCTCACTGTCTCTCTCTCTCAAATAAATAAGAATCTTTAAAAGAAAAAGAAAATAGTCCCTTTGCTTCTGTTTTCTGATAGATAGAAGACTTTGTAACATCTCTTCTTTAAATGTTTGGTGGAATTCACTGCCGAAACCATCAATACTTTGTGCTTTTGTTATTGGAAGTTTATTAATAATTCAATTTTTTAAATAGATATAGACCTATTCTGATTATCTATTTCTCCTTGTATGAATTTTGGTAGTTTCTATCTTTCAAGGAATTGATCCACTTCAAATAATTTATTAGATTATTGGGCATGTAATTACTTATTGTATTCATTATTATTGTGTCTGTGGGATTAGTTGTTATGAACCATATTTCATTTTTTTGTGTGTGTGGTAACTGGTATCTTCTTTTGAGCTTTCTTTGTTGGCCTGGCTAGTGGTTTATCAACTTTATTGATGTTTTCAAAGAAGCAGGTTTTGGTGTTACTGATTTTTTTTTTCCATTTTCCATTTTCATTGATTTCTGCTCTCAATTTTATTATTTTCTTTTTCTACTTGCTTTAGGTATAGTCTATTTTCCTAGGGTAGAAGCTTAGGTTATCAGGTTTTAGATCTTCCTCTTTTTCAGTACATGTACCTAGTGCTATAAATTTCCCTCTAAGCATAGCTGCTTTTGCTGCATCCCATAAGTTTTGTTAAATTGCATTTTCATTTAGTTGAAAATACTTAAAAATTTCTCAAGACTTCTCTTTGATGCATGCTTTATTTAGAAGTGTGTTGTTTAATTTTCAAATATTTGGATATTTTCATGCTACCTTTTTGTTAACTGGTTTGTAGTTTAATTCCATTGTCATCTGAAAATACAGTCCAAAAGATTGCTATTTTTAAAGAATTGTTTAGGAGTGTTTCATGGCCCAGAATGTGGTTTATATTAGTGAATACTTCATGTGAGCTTGAGAAGAATATGTATTCTCTTGTTTGATGAAGTATTCTGTAAACGTCAAATAGTTCAAGTTAATTGATGGTGCTATTCAGGTCAACTTTACCCTTACTGATTTTCTGTTAGCTTTGTTCGTCAATTATTGAAATGAAATGATTAACTTCAATAGTGGATTTGTTGATTTCTCCTTCCAGTTCTATCAGTTTTTACCTCTTACATTTTGACATTTCCTTGTCAGGTGCATACATGTTTAGGCTTGTTATGTGTTAGAGAATTTATTCTTTTTATCATTATGTGATGTCTTTTTTTATCCCTGATAATTTTCTTGTTCTGAATCTACTTTGTCTGAAGTTAATAGAGCTGTTACATGTTTTTAAAATATAGTGCTGATGAATCACCAATTTCTACCCCTGAAACTAATAATATACTATATATCAACTAAATTGTATTTAAATAAATAACTAAAATTTAAAAAAGTTAGTGTTGACATGGTATGTTATTCTCCATTCCTTGTAATCTAAGTCTTTATGTCTAAAGTGGGTTTATTGTAGACAACATATAGTTAGGTTGTCGTCTTCTTTTTTTTAAATCTCTTCTGAGAGTCTCTGTCATTTAATTGGTGTATTTAGACCATTCACAGTTAAAGAAATTATTTATGTAGTAGGATTGATGTTATAACTATTTTCTACTTATTACATTTGTTCTTTGGGGACAGGAGGTGAAAGAAAATCCTTAGGCTAATTATCGCTTGGAATACAAATTAATGACTGCAGGGGAGATGTATGCAGGTCTTTCCTAACGGGTTCTTTCTTGAACTACCAATTTTCTTTTCTCACAAAGCCTTAACCACATAGAAACATGAAAATATTCACATGGCATTTCTTCCTGATAGTTTTGGCCATTCTCTGTCAGTTTTATAATCTTTAAACTTAGAGTGTTTCATTTAACCACCTTTTTTCCCCTTTATGAATGTTTTAATATTTTAAACATTGTATCTAACTTGATTCTGAGCTTTATTCAGAAATTGAATCAAACCTTTTAGGAAGGTAATGAATTTCTGAAAAATTTTGCTATCCAACATTTCTGAAATGATTGATATTCTTTTTATTTACCATTCATGCTTATATTTTATTAAAAAAACAGTCATTTGTATTTAAGTTTAAAGGATTTTCCAAAATACTGTGATGTATATCAGTAACAGCCTTTGTTTTTAGGGAAGTTTTCGCTGGTTATAATAAAAACTGCTTCATTTCTCTTCACAAATTTGCAAACTCACCAAAAGCCCTCAATCTGTTTTTCCTCAAAGATGTAGCAGAACTTTGGTGTTGAATTCTCAAAATAAAAGTATGATTTTTTTTGGAAACCTGTATCAACTCTGTCTGGATTTATTTTGTGTGACTGTATTTTAAAATAAAGAATTTTTTTGTGACTACGTGAAAAATTAGGAGTGTTGTATTTTAACCAGGCTATAGTAGCCTCAGTTCTGTCAACTCTACATCAACCACATGCAGATGTTCTTATTTAAAACAAATACACCTAATTGTCTATTAATTCTGTGAAGTCTGAGAATGTATGGGTGACACAGTAATCATTTAGAAAGACAATTTGGAATGCTGTTATTTGAGCATAATTCTCTTGGCTCTCTAACCTGAAAAGAAGCCTTTCTCTCAAAAATTCCAAATCTCCCCTTCTTCAAGGGATTTTCTTCTTTTGATCTAAGAATCACTGACACCTTTTGCCTTTCTCAACCCAGTCTGAACATATATCCCTTAGGGTTGTTGTTAGGATTTCAATAATAATAATAAAAAAAAAGTGTTTGATGTTAGTAATATATGGGATCTTAGGATCTTTTTCACTGCTCTTATATTACAGGTCAAAAATATTTATTAAATTTCTACTGCGTATATAGAAAGAGGAATGGAGATATTTATGTACAACAGATTTAGATACTTTTTCTTAAAGGCAGGAAAGAAAGAGTTTCAAAAGGGAAGAAATGATCATCAGTGTTAAGCTCAGCTCTATTCTCTCATTTGAAAAAGTAATCATTTTCATTTAAAAAGTGAAAATATTTTCTGAAAGCTTTTTGAATGAGTCTTAGTATACTTCACTTGTCTTTGTAAAACTGCCTAACCCTGGAAATTCTAAGATAGATGAATAATGTAGATAATGGTTGCCGCCTAAGTGTGCTTTTGTGTAACCCTAATTCATCATTGTCCAATGGTTAATAGATTGAGTGTGGCTACGTTAAAAAAAACACACATACTTTTGTTTTTAAACATAATCTGTCTTGTTTTTGTCATCTTGGCAATGGAAAATACAGTTTTATTTTGATAAATGTTGCAGAATTCATTGGGAAAGGGTATCTGATGGTATTAAAAATGTCTTTCTCAAAGCGATTTGAGATCTCAAAGTTACTTACTGATGCTCAATCTCTTGACACAGTTATACACCAACAATTTCCTAAAGTGATTACTTTTTTAGCAAAGAAAATGCAAATGGATTTTGAATGGAATGAATATTGTGCTAAAACTAGGTGATGAATATTTGAAATGAAGTAGAAGTTTCTTAGCAGAAGAATCCCTGAATCATTAATATTTCTACTACAGTACAACTTGATTTTTCAGTTTAGTACCCTAGTGCATATAATGAAATTAAGTTGCCTTTTGATTATCTGGTTAAAAAATATTTTTCAGGAAAGCATTTTACTTCATAAATGCTTGATAAATAAAGCACTTTCTTTCTGGAAGTGATTGGGGTCACATATCATTGTCTTCAATATGGTCAATAATATAGGTGAAAAGAAAATATGCACAAATTTTGGGAGCAGAAAAATACAGATTTTGTATACATCAATAAATTAGTAGGCTTGAAGCATATGGTTTGTGGGTGCCACATGCTGTGCTATTTTCTCTGATAGAATTGCTCTTTGCTCCATCATCCCCCACTCTGTTTTATCCATGTTTAAATTATAGTTCAAATATCACTCCCTCAGGGAAGCATTTCCAGATTCTCAGATAAGGTCAGGGCCTAAACTATACTTAACTTCTACCTAGTACCTATCACATCTAGAATTAAATATTAGTTGTTTAATGGTGTTAATTATCCCTAAAAAGAAAGCTGCCTATGGGTATGGGCCATCAATACAGTGTTCACATATATATCCCCATGGCCAGGAACAGTACTCTGAACATACTGTCCACTCAATAAATTGTTTTTGGCAGACTAAAGGAAGAGATGTAAAAATGAGATTAGGAACTATATTAGATTCAAATCATTATAGACTTTGACTTATTTTGGGGATTTTTGTTCATTTAAATTTTTTTCTAGGCAATAGGGGGCCAAGAAGAATTTACAGCATTAGATTGATAAAAGGAAAGTAGAGCTCATGTCACATTGTATGTGTAAAAGCTTTCAGGGTAGCAAGACTGGAGGGAAGTAGTCTATCAGAGTACTTAAGGCAGTTCACCTTGAAGATGATATGGCAACCATGACACAAGAGTTTGTAGCATTGGAATGGATTCGTGATATAATACGAGAATTCATAGCACTTTGATTTGGTGTGGGAGGGGATTATCCAAGATAATGTCAAGGTTTCAAGCCAAGGGAGACAGTGAATGGTAATGACATTACTCAAGAAAAGACAAGTCAAGAGGAAGAGCATGTTTGGGGAGGAATAACAAGGTAAAGATAACAAATTTCTCCTTCAGGATTTGCTTTTTGTTTTATGTTATAGTAGACACTGAACACATTCTAATCTGTGTGGCAATTCAGTATTCTTCCATTGTAACTATTATGGACGATAGGCTTTCAGAAGTTATGAAACATGCCTAGGGATGCATGGGTGGCTTAGTCGGTTAAGTGCCTTTGGCTCAGGTCATGATCCCCGGATCCTGGGATTGAGCCCCGCATCGGGCTCCCTGCTCAATGGGAAGCCTGCTTCTCCCTCTGCCTCTGTGTGCTGCTCCCTCTGCTTGTGCTCTTTCTGTCAAATAAATAAAATATTAAAAAAAAAACCATGCCTAAAGTCACACAGTTAGGGATTGTCAGAGTTTGGATTTGATTCTGAATTTTATGTGGACTCCATTATGCCATATTAGGATGAGATGCTGAGGTAACTGATAGAAACTATATGTATACATATACACATACACATTTATACACACACATACAAGCAATATAGTAATGTGCATCTATATAATTATACGTGTGTGTATATGTTGTGTTTGAGAAGTTAAACTTAAGGATATTTAGCAAGTGGTTTAATTTTGAGGCAAATTTCTAGAGTGATACTGAAGTTGGAAATAGGCAATTTATTGTCATATCAAGGTTTTTATATTTAAAATAAACCTGAATGTGTATAAAAGCTTATCTTGCTAAATTTTAGTTCCGTTAGATTAGTAACAGATGTAGGATGATATGTGAAGGGCATTACAACCCCAACCTTCTGAATTTTTCTTTTGTAGGTGGAGTTGAAAAAAAAAAAAAAAAAAGAACTGTCAGTAAAAGGTTATAGTGGTTTTATTATCCAGAATGTTTCCATTAAAAAGTTCTTGTGGTTATTTTATTCATTTTATATTAAAAGTAAACTTGTAAATTCTATACCTGAAACTAATATTATACTGTATGTTAAATAATTAGAATGTAAATAAAAACTTTAAGAAAAAAGTAAACTTCTCATTTTTATATTTTATTTCATCAGATTTTTTTTGTCTTTTTTGTGGTGACAGATAACTGAAAGCCTTTAAAAATAGCTTTCTACAGCATGTCAATTCTGATATTCTGGGTTTCTTTGTCTTCCATTGGGAGGCCCTAATGAGCAGTGTAATGATCCAGGAAGATGAGAAAAGGGACTTAATAAATGAAAATTGACTGTAAGGATAGTTCTGTAGTATATTAAAATCATAAATCATTGAGTATGTTGGAGGTGATTATTTCACATCAGAATGGAGAAAATGAAAGTATGAGAAAAGAACATGTGCAATGATTTTGTCTATCCTTGTAATTTCTTGAGGTGTAGCTCCAGAGTATTGGCTCTGACCAGTCTACACTGAATATTTCCATTTTTGAATTACACATATAATTTTCTATTGTGTCCCATAACCTCATGCTTAACAGTGTGATTCCTTTGAAAGCTATTTCATTTTCAATGTAAGCATAGTTTATCTGTTCAAATGGATGGTGTTACCACCTGGAGAAGTACAGATTTGGCCCTTAGTCTTTTGGTAGGAAAGAATTCAGGCAAGAGACCAGAAAGCATGAGCTAGCTGAGTTTATAGAATACACTCACAAGAGGGCTGAGCAGGCAGCTTGAGAAAGGCTCAAGTGCCCCAAAAGAATTGGTTCCAGGGTTTTTAACTAGTCGGTGGATTATCTGTTACTTGGGGCAGGAAGCAGGGTTTTCAGTGCCTTTTCTTCCTAATTTGGTCAAGGGTTTCCTGTCATGGCATCTGCCATCTTGGGTCTGTCTGGTTTGATCTGGCTTCTTGTGGAGCACTGCCAGAAAAGGCCTCTGACCATTTAGACAGCTGGCCCAGAAGGTGGGCTCCTTCCTTGTTGTGGTGTGGCTGCATGAAGTTCTTTTGTCTTACTTATTACCTAGCATCCTTTAAGAAAGCCCACTGGGGCGCATGTGCATCCCGTGGCTTCTGTATTGGAATTCCCCTTGGCCATTTGGGCGGGATTTTGCCTAATTGCGGTCTTAGACATCTCCCACCCAATATCTGCTTCATCCTCTGCTTTCCTGTAGGACCCAGGCCTCACACAACTCTCTATTTGCCTACCACATTGGCAGGCTTTTCCTTTAGAGCTTCCGTGCATTTTCTACAAATATTTATATGTTTGTATAATGCCTAATGATAAGCTGAATATAGAATAAAAAGGACTTGTTAGGGAATTTGGTAAAGACAGTATCACTACTGGCATAGAAAGGTGGGAATATTTCTTCCTATCACACAGCTTAGGGAAAATGGGATGAAATGGCACAGTCTAGTTCTGGTTAAGCCGTGTGCCTTCAGTTTCTTTATCTATAACATAGTGATAAATACTTTAACACTTGTGTTTTATGTAAAAGTGAATTTTACATAATTTGTGAGCATTTGGAATGTTGTTATTATAATTATTTCTAAAACTATAATATATACTAAAGAGAACTTTGACAATACTACTTTGCATTTTTATACCCAGAATAGTCCAAAATAGAAAAATAATTAGGGTAATTTGAATGAGTTGATTTTCACTGATCAGACAGTAAAAAAATATATAGAAATGTTTCCACATTTTTAGGAAGATTTATTTATTTGCGAGAGAGAGAGTGTGAAAGCACGTGTGCGTGAGGGGGAGAGGGAGAGGGAAACTTAAGCAGACTGTGCTGAGTGCAAAGCCTGTCACAGGGCTCCATCTCATTACACTGAGATCAGGAGCTGAGCTGAAACCAAGAGTCCCATGCTTAACCAACTGTGCCACGCAGGCCTACTTATCTTTTTTGATACGCTGAGTGAAGACCTTGGAAACTCAGTGGGATGACAACAAATACTTAGGCACTGTGCTGGTTCAGCACATAAAGTTGAATGGTCCCTACCTTCATAAAACTTAGAGAATGAACATAGGGTGAAAGAAGATACAGTGCAAGTATCATGCAATGTAGTTATAAATCATTCAAAAAATGTGAAGTGTTGATGGCCATCTACCATTGAATAATTTAAATGATCTGAAGTCTTGTTATTGTTAAATTCACCTACTTTTCCAATAGTCTTAAATAATTCCACCATCTTTGTATGTTATTATCACAGGGAACTTTTGGTAAGTAATACCTGGAACGAATTGCTTCAGAATCTCACTATGTTACTTCAGTCTTTTGGGTTAATGTTTGAGCCTTCATGTATTCTCCTTAATAGGGATAGAAATACCTGTATCAGCTATATCACAAGTTGTTATTTGAACACTCTGAAAATATAAAACATTATGCAAATACTATATATTATTATTTAACTCCAGCTAAACAAACAAGGTTGATATGGATGTTTTCAATATTGGTGCCTGCCAGCAAACATATGTTAGCTCTACAAAAATATTCTTCGTATATTCTTTGAAAATATTCACATCATGAACTTTTCATTAATAAAAGTTAATCACTTAACAAGTAGACTGTTTCTTCTTCTCTCATTTGTCACAAATTTAGGCATATGAACTAAAGGCATATAAAGATCTAGGCGTTACATTGAAATATGTAGATTCTTGCTCCTTTTTTTTTTGAAGCTGTCTGGTATTTTATTGTTTCAGGAAGAGTTAGTGAAAGTGTAGGCAATCCACTGTAATTGTAAGCCCGCAGGATCCAAAGTCCAGCAGACTTTCCTTTGCATCCTGGCTCCAGTGCTCAAGATGCTTCCTTAGATGAATAGCTGAAAAATCGTATTTTTTGAATGCCTATAATATTCCAAGCACTGTCACAAATGTTTCACATATGTGGGTTATTTAATTTTCCGGGCAACACTGGAAGTAAATGACTACCTTTGTCCCTGTTTGATAGATGAGGTAACTCAGCTAATAAACAGTGGAAACTTACCCAACAATGTTTACCAGGGCTTGTGCTCTTTTCCAATAAACCACGCCTCTCAGTTTCACTTCCAATCTGTAAAAGAATATTGACTCTTTTATAAGTTTGTGATGATTAAATGAGACAGTAGATGATAATAGCAATTCAGCAGCACACTGTAAGCACTCAGCAGTAGGATGAGTGATACATTCCAAACATCTGTTGGTCAATATATTCATTTTTTCAACTTGCGTAGTAATACTAAAACTAGCATAACTTAAGAACAGTGAAAAAGAAAAGGAGAATACAGATAGTTATTAATTTCAAGCAGTTAATCAGGAACTAAATGAAATAAGTTACTTATCAGTAGGATGAAAACATTAAGTACAACTCAAGAGGATATAGCGGGTTTTTTTGGTGAAAGCATTCTTTTATTGGAAAACCATATTCAGATGTATAAAAGCTATATAATTATTAAAGACGTATTTTATTCATGTGATTCTACATGTACTGTTTCCATGCAACAGTGTTGCAAACACATCCTTAAAAGAAATAACACTGCACTTACATACAATAGTAGCATCCTTAGAACCTTCTTTCATTAGCCTTTAGGAAGTTTATTAAATAAAGCACATGTGGTGAATATGTTCTTTCACTGAAATAATGGTCCTTGGATATAACGGAATTGACATTATTACAAAAATATTTTATAGATGTGACTTTATATAGTATATTCCATGCACCACAGTGTGTGAAGACATTTATTTACTGAATGATATACTTATTCATATATACAACGTCCATTATTAGAACTTGTTTGATTCATGTGCATTTATAGTTTAATATTTCTATTTTCTATATTTTTTACTTTATTGAGGAATAATTCACAAATATAATTACATATATTTAAAGTGTACAATGTGGTGATTTGGTAGACATTTTCATTGTAAAATATTTGCCCAGATCAAGACAATGAAGACATCACCTCATATAGTTAACTCTTTTTTTGATCCATCTTGTTTGATATTTGGGAGCCAGATCACTATATTTTTAATCTGTGTTGTTCTGTTTTTTAAGCAATCTTTTATATTTCCAGGAACTTTTATTAATTATAATTTAGGTATGGGGTGCCTGGGTGGCTTAGTCGGTTAAGCATCTGCCTTCACCTCAGGTCATGATCCTAGGATATTGGGATTGAGCCCTGAATCGGGCTCCCTGCTCAGCGGGGGGAATGCAACAACTTTATTGAAAAAAAAAAATCTTTTTAAAAAATTTAAAAAATATATAATTTAGATCTGGGATAATTTTTCTTTAAGTAGTTCCCAGTGTATGTACTGAGTCCTCAGGTCCACCAACCATGTTTATCATCATTTTTCATTTCACAGAGTATAAGCATTATATTTGGGTGTTTTCCTTACTGAAAAACTCCTTTTTGTAAGTCTCCTCTGATAAACACCATTAGTTTTCTTGTATGGAATGCCAGTACTTAAGTATTGAAACAGGAGGCCAAGATCATTACCTCATCAGAATGTATTTTAACTTGAAGAAGACTCTTTTCTTTGCCTGAGGGAGGATGCATTGTTAGTAACATGTGCTTTGTTTCTTTACCCAGAAAAGATAATATAAAAGCTGTGTTTTTACTGTCTTTAAAGTAAAATCAGCTTCATAGGAGTCAACTTTCTCTGATGATACTGTAGCAAGGAAAAATGTTAACAACTCATTTAGCATCTTTTTTTGATATAAATCATAATTTAGGAGATTCCCATTGCTTTATCTTGAAGTCAAATTAAATCCTTTGTGATATGATACATGATTTGTATCAGTTTGAGGCCAATAGTATTTTAAGTTTTGAATTTGACTTCAGTTTAAACCTAGTGCCTACATGAAATTTATTGAGCTCTTAGATTGTAATAATGGTGGGCTATACTGATGGCTCAGAATAGTGATTCTTAGCAGGGGTGAAAAGGAAGCCTTAAGCGAAGTTGCTGCTGGAGACTTTTCAAAGGTGAAGGCAATACTTGTTATCCAATGCCTTATCAGCCTAGGATTTCAGATACACTGCATGTGGCTTGGAAAGCTCTGCCTGTGTGTTCCGGATAGATATGTGACACTAAGGAGTTACTGAGTTAATTTTTTTAAGAAAAATTGCGGTATGACAGATAAAACTGAAAATTTGCCATTTGTACCATTTTATGACATTAAGTGTACTCACAGTGTTGTGAAATCATCACCACCATCCATCTCCAGAACTGACTTAACTGTTAAAGATGTAATTTTTTTTCAGTTAATTCTTCTTTTCTCGAGTTTTTTACCCATGTTTAATAAAATGTGTGCGTATTTTAAATTTGAGATTACTATTTATTTAGTTTTAAAGATTTTATTTATTAGAGAGAGAGAGAGCGAGAGCAGGAACACAAGCAGGGGGCAGTGGGAGAGGGAGAAGCAGGCTTCCCGCTGAGCAGGGAGCCTGATGCGGGGCTCGATCCCAGCACCCTGGGATCATGACCTGAGCTAAAGGCAGACGCATAACAACTGAGCCACCCAGGCGCCCCTGAGATTACTTCTTAAATGGGAGAGTTGAGTTCCATCTGTCTGAGGGCACTGAAAAATTTGACTTTCAAAAATGATTCCTGTTTTGCTGTTGTTGTTCTTCATCACTTCCTTTTTATAGGAATATTTTCTTTAAACGTATTGACAATTCGACAAGCTGTCACTTCTGGCAAATGCCACTTTTTCCATGAGTAATTTCGTCCTTTCAACAAATAATATTAGTCACTATATCTTATTATGTTGAATATCTCCTTTTAACACTGATAATGTGAAATCTTTTGACTAATAATTCTCACAAAAAATCATATTGAATAAAATATTAGAGGACCAAAAGCATTTACTCAAAAAGAAACAAATTTTTTTCCTTGATAAGGACAGTGGCCAACCCAATTAAATAAAATGAAAATTAAACAAAATGAACAAATTTTCATCTGAAATGATGCTACCAGTAACATTGTGGGAATTTGAATTAATAGGCCCAAAACTCCCATGCGGGTTAAGCCTTTCAAGATAATTTACAGAGTAAGGGGATTAAAGTATTTGTTACTTGATTGGAGCAACTCTTTCAACTAACTGAAAGCCTGATTACATCTTCTTCTCCTACTGGTCTTGTAGGCTCTGAGAAGGAAAAGTATGGGATGTTGTGAAAGTGAAAACAGGGGTTATTAAGCTTTTATCACAGTTTCCAAGGAATTATCAAGGATCAAGGAAACTTCGCTTAACTGAAAAACAGAGACTTGATGCTAAATAGATGTCTGCTAGGTAAAGACTTAAGGGTGAGGCATTTCTGATAAAGGAGAAGAGAAGGCTGGATCAAAAGCCCTGAGGCAGGAAGGCAACAGAAGGGAATGCTAGTAGGGCTGAAGCCTGGCTCAGGAAGGAGAGATTGGTCTGTACGTAGGCTGTAGATCATGTAAATCCTTGTAGAAAGCTTTCAACTTTTTTATCTGTAAGTACAATGGGAAGTCACTGAAATCTTTTTTCTTAAAGATTTATTTATTTATTAGAGAGCTCGAGAGTGAGCACGGGGATGGGGAGGGACAGAGGGAGAGAGAGGGAGAATCCCAAGCAGGCTCCACACCCTGCACAGGGCTTGATCCCACAGACCTGAGATCATGACCTGAGCTGAAAGACCAACTGAACCACCCAGGCGCCCTGCCACTGAAATCTTTTAAGCAGGAAATTAACATTAAAAATTTTTATTTTGGGGCGCCTGGTGGCTCAGTTGGTTAAGCGTCTGAGTTCGGCTCAGGTCATGATCTCAGGGTCCTTGGATAGAGCCCTGGGCTCCTCTCTCAGTCATGGTGGGGGGGGGGTCTGCTTGTCCCTCTCCCTCTGCTCATGCTCTCTCATATAAATAAATAAAATCTTTAAAAAATAAATTAAAATTTTTATTTTTAGAAAAGAAACTTTTGCTACTAAGTAGTGAACATGAGTCAAGAATGTTTATGGGTAGAGAGTTAGGCTGTTCTTATTGAAGTCCAAGAATACTTCTTTACTCTCTCAGTGTAAATGAGATGAAAGATAGTACCACATGTGTTCAGTAACTGAGGGAGTGCTATACTTTCCTACAGAGACATTAACAATACTTGAGCAGCTGTTAATGTCTGTTGCCTTTAGGAAACTTATTTCACCAAACATAGTGTTTTATCCCTTATTAACGTATTTCATAAGGCATTGTATTCTGACTGTGATCCCCTCCTTCAGTGCTACTATGCACATTGTATGAGTGTGTGAAACCCAACTGCTCTCTGTAGTCATAGTTTATAAATACAGAATTAAAAACATTTATGTTATCTTTGAAAATGCCTCTTCTCCCATAAAATTAACATCATATTCTCAGGAAAGAAGAGATTTTGGAATCAAAATTGCATTGGAGTTCTAGCTATGCCACTTACCAGTCATTTGAACTCGAGTAAGGTATGTGTCCTTTCTGAACCTCAGTTTACTCGTCTGGAAATGAGGGTAATAACATCTTCCTAGTAAAGTTGTTTATATAAAGCCATCTATGAAAAAGGCTTAGAATAGTGACTGAAACATAGTAAACATTCAATAAGTGACAGATCCACAAATAATACAAATTTTAAAAAATGAAAAAAAAAAAGGATACCATAGCTTACAAATGTGCTTGAAGTCTATAATGCAAATGATTTTTTATAAAATCTCTAAATGGTCATATGAATATATTAGGGGCACAGATGCCTTTTAGATCTTCAGACTTGAGAAAATAAGTTTAAATGTAGTCCTCTTTGTTTGGTTAGCGTTATATATTTGAATATATGATTACTTAAATTTGTCTCTATTATAATAATGGATTGCCAAGCAATAAATTGTATTATCCAGACTTAAAATGTAAAGAGAGGGGGAAAAAGGTCATTTAATTCTAATGCCTGGTCTTTTTGGAGATGCAGTGCACAGTATCAGAGAATTCTTTTGCCATCTCTTCTTTTGAGCACCTAATAGGCCTGTCATTTCTCTTTGAATCAGCCTTTTAAGACTATCTATCTATCTATCTATCTATCTATCTATCTATCTATCTATATTCAAATATAATTACCATACAGTGCTATAGTAGTTTAATTAGACAATATCATGTGAATCAGCCTTTTCATAGAACTAATTTGTGATAAATCTCATCAGCTTCCTCAACACCTATATTTTAAAACATGAATCATGCTTAAATGGCATTAATATATGGTACTCTCTTAAGCTGTAAAACCAGCTTTTTTCTGTATAGTTGAGGGTTGATTTGAATATGTCATTTGACCTATATTGTTCCTCTAAATCTTCCTAGGTTTCCCCAGTGATGTGGTTATTTGCAGTGGAGTTGTTCCTAATAAGGAAGTAACACTATTGTTTTTCAGACATCTTTTAGCCTGAAAAGTACTATTTTTGTTACCCAGAGCTATAAATGTCTATAAAATCCTTTCTTCTGGCTGCAGTAGCAGCAAAAAAACAGTCCTACTAGATGTGCAACTTTTATAGTTTTGGATGTTATAGTTTCAGGCTAAGAGTTACCTATTGTTCCTTCAGAACTTAGGATACAGAGAGCTGATAGCTAAGTGGTGAGCAAAGCACTTGATTTATTAATATATGACAGTCATCCAGTATCTACCAGAATGCGAGATTTTGTTAACAATAACTCAATCAAGAGCAAACAGCTCTTCCTGAGCCTAAAATAAGGCCTTCTACCGCCTGCCCATTAACTGAAGACAAATGGGCCAGCAGTGGCTTATGATAAAGCACAAATGGTGAATAGGCAGCTGTCATCCTTAGAAGTTTCTCCCTGGTTTTTTTTTATACTCAGAGGCATTACCTTATGTGTTTAAGAAAGAGAAATCCTGGGTGCCTGGGTGGCTCAGTAGCTAAGCGTCTGTCTTCGGCTCGGGTCATGATCCCAGGGTCTTGGGATCGAGCCCCGCATCAGGCTACCTGCTCCGTGGGAAGCCTGCTTCTCCCTCTCCCACTCCCCCTCCTTGTGTTCCCTCTCTCACTGTGTCTCTCTCTGTCAAATAAATAAATAAAATCTTAAAAAAAAAAAAAAAAGGAAGAGAAATCGCCTGGCCTGGTTTTTACTTTTAGAGAGGTTAACTAAATCTGTCTTCTTGCATGTCAAAAGTTAACTCAATCCAGTTATAAAATCTGTCTTCTTGCATGTCAAATTCTGACCAATAAAAATAGGGATACTGCCTTCTTGAGAGGAGCAGGTAAGACGATGGTAGGGGAAGGAGGCCAAAGTACCCTGCTTGAGAATGGGACTGAGACTAGAATGTTGAAGGGAGGACCAGAAAGCTTCCTTTCTGCACAACTAAAGGTTATGTGGATTCATCCAGAAACAAGAGTAAAAGATAAAGTAATAGAACTGCAGTTTGTAAAGTCCATGGACTTGAGACAGTATGTAAGATAAAGAATGTGAGTACTCTTAGTTCTTTAATTTGATTGTACCACCATTGAAATCATAGTTTTGAGGGAAATAACCATTACATTAGATGGTAGATATTAATTACAAGGTGCAGCCTTAATTTCAAAATATTAATATAAAAAATTAAAAGGTGATTCTTAGAATAAGAGAATTCTGATATTGCAAGGTTAAACTGAAAGGTTTCTAAGTCACTATGAAGTATTTGCCCTGTCTGGTTGGAACCATATTCCCTTTTTTCTTTCTCTTCTTCCCTTCTCTACTTCCTCCCACCCATTTTCCCCCACTGTTTCTCACTAAAAATCATGTTACTGTGGCCAGCTAGTCCACAGAAAGCACATGCCCCAGGAACAAGCTAACACTAAATTCTAACTACAGAGGAGCAGGTTGGTGGAAAAAAGGAAGGGGAGCTTTCTAGTTAAGTAAGAACATTATCCTGCCTACTCCTGGCAAAGTGTTCTGCCAACAGCATATCTGGATTCACACTGTGGGTTTAATTCTTTTCATTTAATCCTTTGGTTGACTTTATGAAATCAAAAATAAAGAAGCACTGCTGGCACTGTTGAAAAGACATAACTGATTTGTGTGGAACCTGTGGGCATTTAACCACTAACTGATGAATCAAATTGGGCTTAACTAACACAAATTAATAATTTTCTTAAGGTAAAAACTTGGTTTGGAGTGAACCAAGTCCTTATACTTGTGAGATTTTATTTTATTATCATGTTAATTGGTTTTCTGTGAAGAAAACTTGCCTTAGATTTTAATGTAATGGTCAGTGACTAAGAAGAAACAAGAAGTTGCTTTTTTTCCCCATCTTCACCTTCATCGCCCCCACTTTCATGGTTCATATGGGTGAGAATGTAATGTTAAGCGAGATACAACACTTTTGTTCAGAGATTGGTATATAGCCCAGGATATGTATAGTTTCAAAAAAAGAATCTGCTCTATTTTAGAGGAGCTTTAAAGAAATCTGTATCATTAAAGATTTGTTAATTTAAATGTGCTTAGACTCTCAAATATAAACTAAGTCTCTTACCATCTTAAAATTTCATTAGATGTAAATTGGTTTCAATTTTAAGTACTACTTGTGTATAAATACAATGTGAAATCCATAAATCTTCTGTGAAGGCATTTAACCTTCATTCCTTTATACTTCTTCAGTTTTTGCATATATTTGGACTTCTTTGCATTTTTATATGAATGCATTTGACCCTGCCTAAAATGTGGCCACTAAACATTTTTATATCCCCTTTCCTCTTTAGCACAATACTGTGTACCTGACATATATTCTGTACATATTTAATTTGTAAGTAGAACTGGAAAAATCTTACCTGTTGTTAAGATATGGGATCCAGCTAGCTTTCTAGTCCTGTAACAGAAGAAACACACTCTGAGAAGTCAGGTAGATGGGAAATCATTGTATTCTTACCTGCAGAGATACTCTGTTGAGTAACTTACATGCCCTCACAACCTCAGGTTCTTGTACAACAAGTAGTTTGAAACCAGATTGTTAAGTTTCATTCTCCCTGGTAGAGTGGAGACTATCAAAATCAATAATATGATTTACCAGCAGCTGGCCGGTTAGCTCAGTTGGTTAGAGCATGGTGCTGATAATAATATGATTTACCCATTTCAAAAAGCTAGTGCCAGATTACAACAGCAAAATGGTCATAAGTTTCCAATGGTGACAAACTGAGTATTTGTCCTTTGGGCAATATAGTCATGCAGTGTGAAATTCCTGTGTGCTTTCCTTCTTAAAAAGAAGCAAAATAGGAAGCTTCTATCTTCGGCATATAGCAAATACCCTTGCCAGTGCAGAAAGTCAAGAACTCACATAATTTTTTTTTGCTGAAATTTAAACTATTTGTCACTGTGTTCAGTCACAAAATCCTACCTCCTTTGTAAGGTATAATTCATGCTTGATTCAATTCAGAAATGGGTCATTTTTAAAAAATTCCTTTCATGTTTAAAAATAAATAGTTTGGCCAGAGATTAGTCACTTTAAACCATGTTAGCTCTTTGTTCCCTAAAGTTTTAGTTACACTGTCAGTTGGATTAGTTCTTAACAGTTGGGAAACCAGAGAAGACAATTATCAAAGAATTCAAGTCCTTTCTTGAATGACTAAATTGATATTATCTACTACTTATATAAAAAGACTATATTCTTGATTAACTCTGGTATCTGTGCTTAGAAGGTTTATTCTAGTGTATTTTCCTGGAATTTAAATTTGTCACATTTTAAAAATATAAATTGCAATTAGACATTGAGATTACTTCTTGTGGTTATTATATATATATTTCAAGTATTCCATAGTAAATGTGACCTATAAATCTGTTAAATGGTTGAGAGTAAATTTACTTTTACATTCTATGGGAACATTTAGATTACCAGAGGAGTAAAAATAACAGATTAATAACATAGCATTATTTATTTTCAACTTTCGCTTTGATTTATATGCCATCCAAATACCAGTGAATAAAGATCATACTATATTGTCAAAATTCATGAAATGGTATGCTTAAGGTTTGTGCATTTGGTTGTTTGAAAAGTTTGCATTAATATTGAACTTTAGTTAATGATGTGTTATGCTTAAATGTTTAAGGTTGAAGAGTACTGATGTCTGAAACTTCTACCTAAGTAAAAGTAGTGGTGGATGGATAGAAGGATGACTAGATGGATATACATATATGTGATAAAGCAAGTTATAATAAAATGTTAATTAAAGAATCTAGGTGGTAGGTATATGGGTGTTCACAATTCTAACTTTCCTGTACATTTAAAATTTTCATAATCAAATGTGAGGAAAAAGTAAGGATAACGTGGTACACATAGACACAGACACACACAGAGGAATATTACACAGCTCTAAAAATGGATGAGATGATGCCATTTGAGACAATATCGATGGACCTAGAGGGTATTATGCTAAGTGAAATAAATCATACTGACAAAGACAAATGCCATATGATTTCGCTCATAAGTGGAATCTAAACAATGACAATAACAACAAATGAATAAACAAAAAGCAGAATCATACCTATAAATACAGAGAATAAACTGATGGTTGCCAGAGGGTACGAGGGTGGGGGATTGGGCAAAACGGGTAAGGGGAGTGGGAAACATAGGCTTCTAGTAATGGAATGAATAAGTTATGGGAATAAAAGGTACAGCATAAGGAATATAGTCAATGCTGGTGCAATAGTGATGTAAGAGGACAGATGCTACACTTGTGAGCATAGCAGAATGTATAAACTTGTCGAATCACTGTTATACACCTGAAACTAATGTAACATGTGTCAACTACACTCAAATTAAAAAAAAAAATTGAGGAAACTTAAAATCTGTTTGAATTATAATTATGTGAAGATTATTAGAATATTATAAATATCCATGCTTCAGAGTTTTTAGTTTCACAAAAGTTATTGGTTTTTGTTGTCTGGAAAACCTGTAATAATGATTTTTTAAATTAAGTAGAAAAAGAACTTTTGTTGTTCAGAATTTAAGATATTGTGCAATACATTAAAGTTTAAAGATGCATTGTTCTTTATTTTCTGTTGTTAACGGAGTCATTACCTACCACTTGTTACTGAACAATTTCCTTCGTGTTTTAGACATCCTTGGGTACATTTGATACAATTTTCAATTAGAAAGCTAGAGAACCAGGTTTACCTTTAGATGCATAAGTAAACTTCCTGTTGATTCAGGAAATAACCAATGAAAAGGTATTGTTAGTAAAATCTTGATATTCATTAGGTGGCTTTTACTTTATTGTTTGAAGATAGTAATTGGCTAAGTGGTATGGTCACTTCACAGCCACTAGAGCATTAGGGAGGGATTCTTAAAAAAAAGGTCATATCAAAGTCCAGCAAGCAAAGTTAACATCTGGCACTGTGCCTATCATTTGTCTTTGGGGTAAGATCTCTAGTTGAACATGACATCTTCTTCCAATGACTCATATATACAAGAATTCAATTCATAGCTTCCTCACTAAAAACAACAACACAAAGCATAGCTCTTTTTCTTTAAAATTCAGGTAGAATTGTGTTAGACTGGGTGTTAGCATTAATCTCCATTTGCTGTACCAGCATTTCAGAAGGAATCTGTTGTACATCATTTGGTTTACCAAAGTTTTTATTTATTTATTTTTATTTTTATTATTTTTTTATGTTAGTCACCATACAGTACAGAATTAGTTTTTGATGTAGTGGTTTACCAAAGTTTTTAAAATATAAGGACTCTATTTTAATAATTATTTAAAAAAGACTTCACGTGCTAACTTAAATATTAATACCTATTTGAGAGAATTTATTAAACAATTCAGTACCTCTTAAAACTAACTTGAATGTCACTAATTACAAAACTGATTAACACATGTAATAAAGAGTATATATGAACACAAATACATGTGAACCATATTTCTGTTCTACCTATGAATCCTGAATGACCTATGGCATTGTGGGAGTCATGGTATTTTCCCAGAGGTAACCCGAGGCCCTGGGCTACTAAATTGATAAACACAGTTTTGATACTTTGCCTGTATAGTGACCTTTTCTAGAAAATTTCCAAAGAATGTATGTCTAAATATAGATCCTGGAAAACAAAAGGGATCTTCTAAATTTGTAAAGGCAAGATTTGTATGGCTCTCTTATGAAACACGCTGTGGTAGGAGATTAGATACCTGTTAGGAAAGAAAGATTTTAACAAGAAAAACCCAAGAACACTACATCAAAAACTAATGATGTAATGTATGGTGATTAACATAACATAATAAAATTATAAAAAATAAAAAAATAATGGACTTTGCAAAAAAGATATAAATGGAAAAGTAAATTTCATTTATACTATTGGAATATTCACATGAGGGAAATAGATTACTTTTAATTTGCAAGAAGCAAAGGCATATGAAATTTTTTCCAGGTCATTTCATTTCATGATTTCCTTTGTACAGATATTAGCTGGGCTTTTGTTACAACAAATATTGCTACAGATTACTTCTGCCATTTTGGCTTTTAGTAGATCACCTGTTGGGATGATTTTTTTTCATTCCTTTATGTACATTATGAAAACATTTACACAATTGATATGAACAAGGTAGATAATTTGCAGGTTCACCAAATGTTTTAATTTCGGTTGCATTTCTGAACGTTATCATGGTATAAAATTTCCATATGACTTAATAGCTGGAAGGAAGCATTAATATTTAAATATTAATTTTAATGCCAAATATAAAGCAGATTAATACATTTGAGTGAATATTTAAAATTCCCAAATGAGAAGATAATTATATAAAATTGTGTATTTATAATTTGGAGTGCTAAGTCATTCACAGTACATGACAGTGCTGTCCACCTGATTCATCTCTTTTTGTCAGATATTCTGTATTAGTTCTTGATGTCTGTTCTCAGCATGTATCACTTTGTAGTCTTAAGACAGGTGAGGGGGTGGAGAATTAGGCTTTAGTGTGAATTTACAATTTATAATATGAAAATTGCCAGCAGTTCAAATTAGCATAGAAAATCTTGTGAATCATCCAAGTATTTATGGTCCTTTGAATATACAACCCTGTATAGTAGTTGTCAAGCCTACTGAAGTTTTAAAAAAACCAAGCTAAACTAAAGATCCAGTGGAACTCTATATTGCAGATCTTTGGATATTCAAACTCTTTGCTTTTAAAATAACTAGCACTGGGGCGCCCAGGTGGCTCAGTCGTTAAGCGTCTGCCTTCGGCTCAGGTCATGATCCCAGGGTCCTGGGATCGAGCCCCACATCGGGCTCTCTGCTCCGCGGGAAGCCTGCTTCTCCCTCTCCCACTCCCCCTGCTTGTGTTCCCTCTCTCACTATGTCTCTGTCAAATAAGTAAATAAAATCTTTAAAAAATAAATAAATAAATAAATAAATAATAAAATAACTAGCACTGTGAATTGTGTAAGACTGTTGAATCACAGACCTGTACCTCTGAAACAAATAATATATGTTAAAAAAAAAAAAAAGATAGCAGGAAGGGAAAAATGAAGGGGGGGGAAATCGGAGGGGGAGACGAACCATGAGAGACTATGGACTCTGAGAAACAAACTGAGGGTTCTAGAGGGGAGGGGGGTGGGGGGATGGGTTAGCCTGGTGATGGGTATTAAAGAGGGCATGTACTGAATGGAGCATTGGGTGTTATATGCCAACAGTGAATCATGGAACACTACATCAAAAACTAATGATGTAATGTATGGTGATTAACATAGCATAATAAAATAAAAAGAGTTTAGCTAAAATTAAGGGATAGTGCCTAGAAATAAACCCAGCTCTAGTGAATTCCCCCCCCCCAAAAAAATAAATAAAATAAAATAACTATCAAATACGGAGTGGTAGATGGGAGATGGACAGGCAATTCTATAGCTTAATTTTTCAGTAGGGTAGCCATTAGCTACCTGAGGCTATTTATATTTAAATGTAAGTTAATTGTAATTAAATGAAATAGAAAATTCACTTCATCTGTCTCATTAGCCACATTCAAACGCTCAATAGCCCCCTATGTGCCTAGTGGCTACTGTATTCAACAGCACAAAAAGACATTTCCATTACTGCAGAAAGTTTTATTGAACAACATTGTTCTCAAGTGTTAGTGATTATCCCAGGATTTTCTCCATTTTCTTTAAAGCTTAAACTTCTGAAAACATAACCCAGTGTTGTTTTGAGAGTTACAAAAGCTTTCTGGGATCAAAGTTATCTTCAAGAACAATCAGTTTAGTATTTTAGATGTTGGTTTTCCTAAAAATATTTAATTAATATTTTAAACAAGAATAGCAGAATATTGTCTGATGAAAAATTACTGTTTTTCTCCTAAAATCAGTCCTTAAATTGTGGTTTACAGCCTTGGTTGTAACGACCCATCTCAATGCCTGCCTGCAAATAGCTAAATATCATTGATCTCATTTTAAATTCATACCTACAATTCTCACATGAGCACTCAACATCCCCAGGCATCATATTCCATTTCTGTTTCCTATTTTCCAAAATGATTTTACACCTTCTTTTCTCTTCAAACAGCCCTCCCACAATAGTTCCCACTTCCCACATGACTAACCTTGCTTCTTATTAATTCATTGAGAAAAAGTTATCATACCCGAGTTACCTCATACATGTATCTACAAATCTACCAACTCATCTAGTTCTCAATCTAATTCTTGACCTAATGGTTGACATTCACCTGTTCTCTTTTCAAGCCCAGCTCTTCCACTTGAACTCTGGATTTCATTTTCTCTCAACTTATTCATGCATTTTCTCCTGAAATTTTCCATCTCCTTTTTCAGTATCAATTTTTTTTTGTATCTACAAATATTTTAGTATCTTCTAACATGAAAAAATCAAAACAAAAGTAAGCTCTTATGATTTGTTTTTCTTCTCCAGGTATTACCTTGTTTTTCTACTCTAGTTACCATGCATAAACCACCCCCCCCACACTTATGACTTTGTTAAATTATTGTTAAGTGGAGCACAGGATGCTGGATGGTGAGCCTTGCTTCAATAGCAGAACGCAAGAGAAATTGAATTGGAGAAGTTTATTACCCAGAAGTCCTGGATAAAGTACAAGGCATGGCTTGAGGGGCTGCATGGAGGAGGTCAAGGCCAAATGTAGAAATATCCAGAGGTAGGGCCTGGGACAGGCCTTAATTAGGGTCCATGGGAAGAGTGCTTTGAAGTTCCTAGGTTAGGGCCAGATTGATTCGAACCAAAAGAGTGAGGTTTGGTAAGTCCCATGGGGGGTCTTATTTAAGGGGAACATAAGGCAGACAGGGGAGGGTGTTGATCACAAGGGCTCTTGGGGAAGTCGTATTAGGAACTCACATTTGATAGTGACTCTGCAGACCTCTATCTAGGGCATATGCTTGCACGAGGAGGCTAGTGTCATTTTAAGGTCCATGCAGGCCTTTTGGCCAAACAAAATGAATGCCAAGGCAGCAATTCCATGGAGTAGCTTAGCTAAACTTTTGATACATGCACACAGAGAGACACACACTAGCACACAGTTGTGAAGGGATTATTTATAGTTTATATTGCAGTTATTTACCTTATGTTTTCTTTTTAATTCAGTTTACTAGGTGTGACTTCCTCACAAAGACTGGTTCCCTCCCTTTCTTCTTTTCTCTCCATTGTTCGTTCTTGCCTTACTTCCTAAGGCCACATGACCATTTTATTGCCAAATCCAAGGGCCATGTCTCTGTTCTTTCTGTACTTACGTCTCAGCGGAATTTGGCACAATTGACCACTTGATCCTTTTGAAAAAAACTCTCTTTTGTCTTGAATTGCGTAAAATCTTCGCAGTTTTTCCCCTTCTGAGTCTTTTTCTCATCATTTCTTCACTTTCAAATGTTAGCCTGGGTCCTAGTGTAATACTTTGTTTAGGTTAGCTCATCCAATCTAATGGCTTTAAATGAGAACTATATGCAAATGCACCTCAAAATTTTTTATGCTTCATTCTGACTTGTCTCTTGAACACAAAATTTATTTATTTCCTACAGCCTACTTGATACACCATTGGAGCATATATCTGAGATGAATCTCAACTTAGCATAATCTAAGCAGACAGCTTGATTTTATCCAGTAGCCCTCCTGAAATAAATAACAAACAAACCTACTTAATGTGTTCCTTTTCTAGGCTCTCCAACTCAGTATGGCAGCATTATGACCTAGGGGCTATGATAAGAGATGCTGAACTTTATGGGGAAACAAACTGAGGGTTGTTGGAGGGGAGATAGGTGGGGGGTGATGGGGATACTGGGGGATGGGAATTAAGGAGGGCACTTGATATAATGAGCATTGGTTATTATATCAACTGATGAATCTCTAAATTCTACCCCTGAAACTAATAATACATTATATGTTAACTAAACTGAATTTAAATAAAGAATAAAAAATTATACACACTTTTATAAACTTGTTGTATTATGTCAGTCAGTCTTGTCTCTTCTTCCTCATATATCACAAATCTCTCCCCTTCTCTGTTTTCTCATGATCAGTACCTTGTTTCCCCCTAGTTTCTCACCTACACTATTGTTGTTGCTTCCCATTAAGTCTTTTTACTTTGGTAGAATTGTACATTTTGCGAAAGTGTAGGGTTTTGTAGAACCCTACCATTAAATTTCCCTTCTCCTCCCTACAGATGACATAATCTTTTAATAGAACGAGTAGTATTACTCTAAAGATTTCCCATCACTCTAAGATAAATACCTGAATTCTATATCCTGGCATACACAATTTTTCATGATCTGGCCCCTTGCCTAGCTCTTTACCTCACTTAACTCTGTTTCCCAATTTGTTGTAGCCTTAGGCCAAGTTGTCTTTTGCCTTGGAGTCTTTCTGCACGGGGTATTCCCCTACATGAAATGTTCCTACTCCAGGTATTTTTTATGTGGGCTTCCTTTTGTTTTTCTGATTTTAGATAGTTTCTCAGAAATGCCTTTGCTGACCAAATTAAAGTAACCACTATTCACTCTTAATTGCTTCAATTTATGACAGTTGTTGATGGGGAATTTACGCTCTGTAAAATCTTTATTTTAATTCTTTACAGGTTTATTATTTATGTTCATCTGTAAAAATAATCTCTATCATATCCCCAGAGTCTGCAGCCTTGCCTGTCCCAGAATTTTAATTCTTTGAATAAATGAATGTCTGAAGCATGAAATCAATATAAGCTGCACTTGCACTGTTGGTCTTCAAGTACCAGGTGATAGCTAACTTTGAGATTCTGGGGTTACCAAAGATCCTGTTTCTGATTTACATTTCACAGACATAAACACCGGTGATGAGAAAATTTTATGTTAGAACCTGGATGTGGCTATTTCCACTGGATCACCTCCCTCTCCTCTTCATCCTCTACTGCAATCACCATGGAAGTAACTGATCTCTGGAATCAGAATTTTAGCACATCCCACTTGGTATATGTGACTGTTCTGAGAAACATGTGTTACAAGGCAGCCAGACAGCCTGATGATTATTTAGTAGCTGTCTTTCTTCGTTGAACAGCAGTGAATAATACCTTTGATCTCTGCCACCAGGAAAAAAACAGAACCCATTCAGAATTTAAGTCGTAGGGGGGCGCCTGGGTGGCTCAGTCGTTAAGCGTCTGCCTTCGGCTCAGGTCATGATCCCAGGGTCCTGGGATCGAGCCCCGCATCGGGCTCCCTGCTCCTCGGGAAGCCTGCTTCTCCCTCTCCCACTCCCCCTGCTTGTGTTCCCTCTCTCGCTGTGTCTCTCTCTGTCAAATAAATAAATAAAAATCTTTAAAAAAAAAAAAAAAAAGAATTTAAGTCGTAGGAATGATTTTCACATTTGCTGATATACAGATGTTTGAAGCTCATCTGGTTTATATAATGATTTCTATGTGTTAATTTCAAAATATATAGCAAATCATTTTTATGGTTAATATGAAGAATTTGTAGAACAATCCTGTCCTCCTGATATTGTTGTTGAAACAGGACTTCTTACATCCTAAACTTATAAATAGAGTCTTTCTCTTCTGTGTTCCAGTGCAACAAAATGGAAGTAAGGAAGGATATTTTGGTTTAATTTGTTTGCATTCACCTTAATCTCTATCCGGAGGGAAAAAACAGTAACTATTTTTTTTTTTTAAGGAAGAATGTTAATTTGTATTCTTGAGGGTGGTATCTTATCAAAAGCTTAAAAAACGAAGGTGAGTCAGTGTTCTGTGGACGGCTTAGTTCCACAGTAGGCAGTCTGTCCTTTTTGGGAGTTACTTTCCATAGTTTATGGAAATCATCTAGAAGGCTAAGTTCATATAAGCGTTCTACCCATATTAGTATGGTAACAGTCATTCTAATAATTGATTCAGCCCCCTACCTAAATGTGAGATGGAGACCACAACTACCAGCAATTTAAAAAATATATATATGAAGTTAACACTTTTAAAAAGTAGTTCTCAAGAAAGAAATGAGAGAAGTATTTAGTCTAAAGTAGATATTTAAAATATATTTTCTTTTTTTATAAAGTAATGAGACTGATTTTATTGTATGACTTAAAGAGTATGGATTCAGTATATAGTGGTACTTTGACTTAGACATTACATCAATACTGTAGTTTTTCCATTTCTCCTGGGTGGGGGGGAATGGGTTAAATGGGTGAAGGCCATTAAGGAGGACACTTGTGATGGGCACTGGGTGATATATGGGAGTGATGAATACCTAAATTCTGCACCTGAAACTAGTATTATACTGTATGTTAACTAACTGGAATTTAAATAAAAAGTTGAAAAAGGAAAAAGTATAAATCAGCTGTAACTAATACTAAGAATTAATTTCTAGGTATAAGAAAAATATCAAAAACTCTTGAATGTAAATTAGAAACTGGAATATGAATTTCTTCTGCAAAAGTGAATTGAGGAAGGTGTTTGGGTTTACAAGGAAATATTATTTTTTTATTGAAATTCAGTTAGCCAATATATACTAAGTACATCCTTAGTTTTTGATACAATGTTCAGTGATTCATTTGTTGTGTATAACACCCAGTGCTTATCACATCACGTGCCCCTGAACATGCCTGATATCATCAAATACCATTTTTAAGCTGTGCTGTAATATTGGATATTGTGGTAGGTTAGGTTTTTTGAAAATATATATGTAAATAACTGAGTAATGCTGTATAGAAACTGTAATTATTTAGATTAATTGTTTAAACTTGGCTAGTATAGAAGCAGTTAAGGAAATGGCCTGCACTATTTACTCCATCATTTTTTAAAACAGTGTTACCTTTATAGTTAATTCTTTTTTTATTATTATTATGTTAATCACCATACATTACATCATTAGTTTTTGATGTAGTGTTCCATGATTCATTGTTTGCGTATAACACCCAGTGCTCCATGCAGAACATGCCCTCTTTAATACCCATCACCAGGCTAACCCATCCCCCCACCCCCTCCCCTCTAGAACCCTCAGTTTGTTTCTCAGAGTCCATAGTCTCTCATGGTTCATCGCCCCCTCTGATTCCCCCCCTTCATTCTTCCCCTCCTGCTATCTTCTTCCCCTCCTGCTATCTTCTTCTTCTTCTTCTTCTTCTTTTTTTTTTTTTAACATATAATGTATTATTTGTTTCAGAGGTACAGGTCTGTGATTCAACAGTCCTTTATAGTTAATTCTAACCAAGTCTCAGAACCTTGGGCACATTATTTCTCCCTTCTGTCACCATGATTGAGCCCTGTTTTGTTAGAGAGTTTGAAAATTGAGCTCTTTTAGCTCGAAAGAATAAAGCTGTGGAAAAATTTTTCAATTCAACTAGGTAATAAGTGCCATGTATGAAAATATTAAGACTTAAAATAATTCTTAAAATCATTTTTTGGGGTTAATTATGAACACAGTTCCTAGTATATATAAATTATGTACTTTTATGTTATTAAAATAAATTCCTCTAAATCCCAGTATTAAAATTAGTAAATATAAAATATAACTTTGAGTGATACTTCAATAGCTATTTCTAATAAGTACCTAGCCACACTGTTTCAGGTTAGTTATAATTAGTTAGCTAATGATGTATAAATTATTAAATCGAACTTGGAAATTTTATTTGGAAAAGCATTTGGTCAATTGAAAATGATTAAAATGTTACTGAATTATTATTCAGTATTTAATATTTTATTGCCTATCAAAATAAATCTTAGTCACTCAAACTTACATTTCAAACAGTATTACCAGTTTTATATTTAATATAAAGTTGGATTTGCATATATGAGTACAGACAATTATACCTAGAGAGAGACTTCCTGAAAATATTTAATAATTTAAATAGTAATTTTTATACTATATTTTCACATAGAATCTAAGTCTTATTTTCATGCAGTGGATACACAAATTGAGTTAGAGGTTCTAATGAAATATGTAACTTACATATTTTTATTTGTATTCATCACATTGTATTTTGTTCTTACTTGCAAATATCTTTCTTCAGTGGCTCCTTCCCATCTCAGTTCTAAAGAATCCCTTCTCTTTTAAAAAATATGTCTGATGATTTCCTTGCAATTTAATACAGAAAATTTTATAATTGAAGATTTTTCTTGATCCTTGCTATTCTATTGAAAAGAAATGTGTGCTTTTGTATTTTGATTGATGTGGATAAATACATCTTCAAATTCAAGTGCTAGTGTTTTGGAGAAGTAATATTTTGCTTTTGTTCTGTTTCCTCTTCAATGTAGGAATGAAACAACATAAATATAAAGCAGTGTAGTGAAGGGAAAATGTCTTCATGAGTTCCTTGAGAAGGAGCTCTTTAGACTTAATTTCCTAACTTTTGCCACTGAGTATATAACTTAACAGTTTTTTGCAATTCAGGTTATTTGTGATGCTAACAGGTAAAGGAAAAAAAATCATTAAGAAAGAACAATGGGAAAGAAGTAAAAAGGGGAAATTCAGCTCCAAAATAACAGCATACATATTTGAATTATTTTCTTACAAGATTTAAAACATTCTATATCAACATTTTTATTTTCAAAGTGTTAAAGTTCTCTTAAATTCTATAGGTAATGCTGCCAATCTTTCTCATGTAATTCTACTCCTAAACTTGTACTCATAAATGCATGATCCAGGTACCTCCTTTTTGCTCATACCCTTACACCACATGCCTTTTTCATGATTTGTTGGATAAATTAATTCAGAGTTAATTGGTTAATTCCAAGAATGGATATTTCTTTAATCTCTATGAGCTAGCACCTTTTCTTTAAATGTGCATTAATCATGTGTCAGTAACTTCCTCATGTATTAAATCATGGGGTTTTGGTATAAGTGTCAATGGATTTTCAGCTTGGATTTCTACATTGTAATTTTCAATGGTTTGCTTTTATTGTTCCAGACCCCTCGCTATATAGGCAGAGCTTGGAGAGGCAAGCTTTTGGGCCTTTTCCACTGGAATGATATGATGGCTTAATGGCCACCTGGTATCTATAGACTGAATGTTCAGTTTTCTGAAACCGTAGAGAGATGGTATTGGAGAGAGTCTTCTACCATCATGGTGACTTGTAATTGAACATAGCTGGTAATAAGTAAGCAGGTTTATTTTCTTCCATCACTTAAAGAGAGTTCTGCTGAAAAATAGATTTGACAGAGTGCAATCTTTTTGTTGTTGTTGTTTGAAGTTTTTATTTAAATTCTTGTTCATTAACATGTAGTATAATAACAGTTTCAGGAGTAGAATTTAATGATTGATCACTTCCATAGAATACCCAGTGCTCATCACAACAAGTGCCCTCCTTTATATTCATCACCTGTTTAGCTCATCCCCCACCCACTTCCCTCCATCAACCCTCAGTTTATTCTCTATGGTTAAGAGTCTCCTATGGTTTGCTTCCCTCTCTCTTTTTTTTATCCCTTTCCCTATGTTCATCTGTTTTGTTTCTTAAATTCCACATTTAACTGAGATCATACGGTATTTGTCTTTCTCTGACTTATTTCACTTAAAATAATACATTCTGACTCCATCCACAGCTTTGTAAATGGCAAGATTTCCTCCTTTCTGATGGCCCAGTAATATTCCATGTATATATATGAATCACTATCAAACCACATTGAAAAATTCATCTCCGGGGGCGCCTGGGTGGCTCAGTCGTTAAGCGTCTGCCTTCGGCTCAGGTCATGATCCTGGTGTCCTTGGATCGAGCCCCGCGTCTGGCTCCCTGCTCAGTGGGAAGCCTGTTTCTCCCTCTCCCACTCCCCCTGCTTGTGTTCCTTCTCTCACTGTCTCTCTGTGAAATAAATAAAATCTTTAAAAAAAAAAAAAAAAAAGAAAAGAAAAATTCATCTCCTTGGTACTCTGAACATAGTACGTTACCTTGTATCTAAACCTGTTCATAAAATCTTTGTGTTAGTCTGTTTTTTTTTTTTTTTTAAGATTTTATTTATTTATTTGACAGAGAGATAGAGAGCACAAGTAGGCAGAGAAGCAGGCAGATGGAGAGGGAGAAGCAGGCTCCCCGCAGAGCAGGGAGCCCAATGCGGAACTCGATCCCAGGACCCTGGGATCATGACCTGAGCCGAAGGCAGCTGCTCAACCGACTGAGCCACCCAGGCGCCCTAGTCTGGTTTGTTTTTGATGTGGACATTTTTCTTCCTTGGCATTAAAAATTTGTTTTTTCTGGTAACTGTTTCATTGAAATATATTTTACATACCATACAGTTCACCCACATAAAGTGTATATTCACAGAGTTGTGCAACTGTCACCAAAATCAGTTTTGTAATATTTTTATCACCACAGAAACAAACACTGTATCTATTAACACTTCACCCTCCATTTGCTCCCAGCAGCCCACATTCCTAGTCAACTACTAATTTTCTTTGACTTTACATATTTTCCCATTATGCCCATTGTCTCTAAGTGGTATCATGATAAGTGATGTGACTGAGTTCTCTTAGCACAGTGTTTTTGAAGTTCATCCATGTTGAAGCATGTATCAATACTTCATTCCATTTTATTGCTGAATAGTATTCCACTGAATGGATATACCACATGTTTTGTTTATCAGTTGATTATCATTTTGGTGGCTTTGCCACTTTCTTATTATTATGATGCTGCTATGAACATTCATTTACAACCTTTTGCGGGGATGTGTATTTTCATTTATCCTGAGTATATACCGAGATGTAGAATTTTTAGTCATATAATAACTCTAGATTTAACTTTCTGAAGAACTGTCAGACTTTTCCAAAATGATTGCACTGTTTTACATGCCACTGTTATGTGTGAGGATTCTAGTTTTTCTACCTTTTTCACTAGCACTTGTTATCTGTTTTATTTTTATTATAACCATTGAATGGATGTGAAGTGGTATCTTATTGTGGTTTTGCTTTGCATTTTTCTGATGACTAATGATGTTGGATAGTATTTCATGTGTTTATTGTCCATTTGTGTATTTTCTTAGGAGGAATGTGTATTCATAGGCTTTTCCCATTGTTGAGTTGGGTTGTCCTTTTATCATTAAGTTGTAAATGTTCTTTTTATATTCGATGTACAAGTCACTTATGTGTATGATTGGAAAATGTTTCCATCAGTTCTATGGATTGCCTTTTCACTTTGTTAATGATGTCCTTTGAAGTACAAAAGTTTTAAATTTTCATGAAGTCTAATTTATTGATATTTAATTACTTGAAATTTTGGTGTCATATGTAAGACTCCATTGTCTAATGGAAGTCACAAACATTTACTCCTATATTTTAAGTTTTGTTATAATTTTAGCTTTTATTTTATTTTAAGGATTTTACTTATTAGAGAGAGAGAGAGAGAGAGAGAACATGTGAGAGAGCACGAGCAGGGGGAGGGGCAGAGGGAGAAGCTGACCTCCCCCTGAGCAGGGAGTCCCACGTGGGGCTCGATCCCAGGACCCTGGGATTATGACCCCAGACAAAGGCAGACATTTAATTGACTGAGCCACCCAGGTGCCCCTAATTTTAGCTTTTAAATTTAGCTCTTTCATCCATTTTGAGTTAAATTTTGTGTATGATGTGAGGTTCATTTTTCTGAGTGTGGATATCCAGTTATCCTAGCACCATTTGTTGTAAAAACTATTCTTTCCCACAATAATTGCCTGGTACCCTTGTCAATAATTAATTGACCATAAAAGTAAGGGTTTATTTCTGGATTCTCAATTCTAATAATTGATCTGTATGTCTGTGCTTATGTCATTATCATACGGTTTTAATTACTGTACTTTTAAAAAATTAGGGACTGTGAGTTTTTAAATCTTTTTTTTTTTCCAAAATTGTTTTGGCTACTCAGGCTTCCTTGTAATTCCATAATAATTTTAGGTTAATTTTTCCCATTTCTGTTAAAAAAGGTCATTGGAATCTTGATAGGGATTGTATTGAAACTATAGGTCAATTTTGGGAGTAATGTCATCCTCCTGGTATTAAGTCTTCTGATCTGTGAACACAAGATATTTTTTCATTTATTTAGTTTAATTTTTTCACAATTTTTATGGTTTTCAGGGTATCTTAAATTTTGGTAGTTCATATTCTAGGAATTTTTTTATTTCATAATTTATTTAATGGTATACTAGTGTTCATAGTATTCCTTATAATTTTTTTTTTATTTTTGTAAGGCCAGTAGTAAGGAATGGAAGCCTTCCTTTATTCCTGATTTTTGTGATTTGAGTTTGTTTCATCTCAGAAGCCAAAGTATCATTCTTCCTTGCTTGCTTGATATTTTTAATACTAATTACATAATAAAGGCTTATGTACAGGATAACTTGTAATAAAACAAATTTAGACTGTTTCTCTACATCCTGTGATAACCGGGGTATTGGGGAGAGCGGTCATTGTCTATAACTGTACATGTGTGAATAACTGAACTTTGTCTTCTCATCTTTTTTACTTCATTTCCCTCACATAAGTATAATGTAAATATATATATATCTCACACTTTTTACTTCCTGTACCAGCAGTTTCCTACTTGCCAACTGCAGTTTTCTTTCTTTTATATTTGAGTTTCTTGTCCCTTATTGAAACTTTTCATGTTCAAAAGTAGTATTTTTCATCAAGGGCCAGAAGAGAGAAACTGGACAATCAAACTATAGTGTAAAGTTAAGAAAACGATTTCAGGAGATGGGTTGCATCTCTGACCATGTTACTCTTTTAGAGAAATGTTACTGTTTTGTAAATTGGCAAGATTTAAGAATTTAAGAAATGTTACTCATTTCTTACTCTCTACTCCTTACTCTTTCTGTAGCTGTTTTTGTTTCAACCGCACTGACTTCCTTACAATTCCTTGACTTCAAGCACACTTTCCCTTCATGGTCTTTCTAAGGCTCTTTTCTTCTGCCTGGACTATTCTTCCATAGGTATCCATGTGGTTTTCTTCCTCATCTATTTGAAATATTTGTTCAAAAGTCACAGTGAGGAAAAACCGTATCACCTTCTTTAAAATTGCATTGGCCCCTCACATCACCAAGGACACATTATATCATGCCTGTAGTTTACTTTTCTCCATAGCATTTTGTCACTTTCTAGCATATTATGTAATTTTTTCTTTTTTTAGTCTATCCCACTCTTCTAGAATATAAACTGTATGAGAGCAGAGATGTTTCAATGCGTTTCCTCTGCAGTGAGAGTAGTGCCAGAAACATTTTAGTCACTGAATAATTTTAAATAGAAGATCAATAAGTAAATAATCTAGGTGTTTAACCTATTCAGAAGCTACGGAGCTATTTTAGAATAATATAACATCTTGAGTTTGAACAGAAAGTCTCAAAAAGATCTTAATTCTTTAAGAGCTGTGAGGATGTATTGGTAAGTTAAAAATAAAAACTCTTCTGCATGACTATTTGACCTAGATACCTGCATTGTCCTAGAAACCTGATAAAGAGAATATGCCCAGTATACTAGAAGACAGCATTGATTATATTACAAATGATCAATGATGGGTAAAGTTTTTCAGGACTGAGAGAACTTTAAATGGTTTTGGGATGGTGGTAGCTTTGGGCTTTTCTGAGTGCTTTGACTTTCAAAACTGGAAGCTCTGCCATGGAGCTGTTACAGAAGATACTGACTCTTATTTGACATAGACTTTTAAGCCAGGGAAGCTCCCATACCTAAACAGGATGGACATTGGCATTCTTCTGGCGAGTGAAAGGGAATACTTCATGAAGGACTGTATGGACTACGGACTTTTGAAGAGACTTTTACTGGAGAAGAATGCTTAATGCTGCTCTCTAGCGTGCTGTGCTCCTCTCTTATATTCCTCTGAATGAATCTGAGACCAAGTATGAGCTCTGGTGGTCTTGTGTGTTTGAATATTCAAAGAGCCTAACATGCAGGCTGGGTTTGGTTAAAGACATAGAAACAGGATATAAGAGAATTTAAGCTGCTTGGCATTTGTGTGCGAGGAAGTGCACGTCACATACACTTGCACAGTATGTTTATAATTAGCCAAATGTAGGTCACCTGCATTGACTTACTGTGAACTAATTGAGTTACCTTGAGAAACTCCCTTAACCATTGAGCCACAGCCTCTTCAACTATAAAAATGAGAAAATTGTAATTGGTAATCTGTATGGTTTATTCCTAATTGAGCATTCTATGACTCCCATAATATTGTTCACACTGTAGTTTGCTATTTTCTTACATACCTGAAGACATGAAGTATTTTAGATGATTTCCTCTCTATGGAAAAAAAAATAGTGTGGAGAACATTCAAAAGCCTGCAGATTAGGTAACAGGCTGCTCTTTGATCATTGTAACTGTAACAGTATATATTGGAAATGCCTGTTTTGTATGTTCCTGAATATAATGTAATAATATAATAACTGTGCGTGTGCATCTGCACAGGCATATGTATCATACTGTGGCAGTGCTTTTGATTGAAGGACAGGAGAACTTAACTAAGTAACACTTGTTTGGACTTTGGCTATGTTGGTAGCTTTATGTATTAAAATGGGTGATACACAATTTCTTTGAACTTCAGTTTTCTCTTGTCACAGTAAAAAGTTTACATCACATGAATTCAGTTTCCTTTCAGTTGCACAATCAAGTGATGATTGATGACATCATATTCTTCACATCAGTGCAAGCTGCTTTGACTATTTAGGCCATAAAAACACGCAAATTAGTGGTTTTAATACAAATTTGCAGAGACTTTGCCAAATCAGATTTTTCAAACATTTCTTCTCCAGAGCTCTGCCTCTGACAAACATTCTTTAATAGTTTTTTTTCCTTATTGGCTGTAACATTATTAATCTTTGCCCCATTGTCTGACCTTGTCATTATGCTATATCCTGTATAAGGTGGTTTATAAATTTTGTCAATAAGAAATATATTGAGATTTTCCAGTTTGCTTTTTTTTCATTATGATCATGCCTTTGGAAATATATTTATGTATGTATCAGCATAAAAATTGACTCTCTGAGAACAGTAAATAACAGCAGGCCCATTGTGTTGCTCCTTATATTGGATAATTACTCTGAGTTCCTTTCTCACCCCTAAGAGCACTGAAACCTGTATTCCATGTTGAACATCCCAAAATGATATTTGTTGTGATGTACAGCTATGTCATATGTAGACATAACGTAAAATCCATTATTTTGCCTAGTTTCTTAGGCTTTGAAACTGACTGGATTTTACTTGCCTGCCCACTTGAATAAGGAAACTCCCATAAGGTAGAAAAGGAAAAGGACTGATCTAAGAACACAATAGGAGTTATGTGACTGCCACTTTGGGTAATATTGGTAGTTATTCTCCCCAAAACATTAAAAATTAGTGACAGAGGCAAGAAGAGGAGAGAAAATATTTCTTCCATTCTTAAAATCTTTTCCAGTGTCTTTATGCTATCCTGTACTCTGGAATAAAGTCACACAAGTTTCTCAGGCTAAAGAGCACACAACGTATTTCAGAGATTAGGGTGCACTTTTCCTCTTAAATTTTAACATCTCTGAAATCTGGAAATATTTTGTTTTACAGTAAATTAGCAGTGCCTTTCTTGTTTCTTTGAACATAAAATAACATTGAATCTTGCCATCAGAGAAACGTACTATGTCACAAAGGCAAATTTAGACAGGCAGTGACAAACCTCAAATTCCATGCTATATCATAGGCTTATCAAATAGCAATATGGCACTCAACATTCCACTGATGAATCAACCCATAATAATGGAGGTTTGACTATACATATATGTGCATTTTTACTTTTGTCTTCCTCTTTAAAGCAGGTGCAGCTGCACAGCATGTATTCAACAGGCATGGTAAAGAGTCACTTTAAAACAATCTTTTCATATTTAATATCTGCATACAGAAATAATAGAAAAAGATAAATATGCCCACCAAATACAAAGAGAATTACATTTATATAAGTACCTCTTATTACCTTCTCTTCAGCTCTGCAGAAGATATGAAACCAGTTGGAATGTTCATTTTATGTGGCTCTCAAGGTACTATTCTCATAAGAGTAAAATGAGAAACAGTAAATTATTGTGAAGTTTAGTAATAAGAGCAAAGAAGGCATAAATTTATGGGACTAAAAATATTGAGTAGCATTTGGCCAAAGGATCTTGAAACTCATTTGAATTGATTTCTTTTAACCAGTGAGATAAAAATGATTTATTAGTAAAAGCCTATTTCTAAGGGTTTTTCCCCCTGTTTTTACTGTTCTTTTAAGAGGTCTTCTTTTCCTTATGAACAGTTAGGAATATGGTCTTTTTATCTCATAAAACTGTCGGCACCCTGAAATATCAGAGATGGTTTTCTTTTTAGAAGTTTTAGAAGATGTCATTATGTGTCATTCTAGACAAATAAGATGTGGTTGACTTAAATGTTTCAGAAGTCTCTAAGGAAAGAAATAACCTGTTGATTATATTATGCCCTGCTTGGAGAAATGGAAAATCACAGCCAAGATAATGCTGTCTCTGCCAGTCACATTTGATTGTATGGTGTGCTCGCCTTTGGCCCTTCCTCTGCTATGTGGAGGAACAGATAAATATCAGGACTATGTCATTTAAACCCTACCCATTGCTTTTTGGATATATCTGCAGATGATGAAAACATCATGACTCAATCAGTATACCTGAGATTTTTCATAAATGCCTTCATTCATGAGTGGGTAATTGATTTCAGCATGAGCAAGAACTGATTTTTCCCTACTTAGAAAAAAAGAAACCACTATAACTTTTACTTTTGGTTCTCTTTATTTTTCTTTTCCTTTATATTATTATTTCATACTTATTTATGGTACTGACCCAAGCAGATTTTTTTTTGTTATTTTTTATTATGTTATGTTAGTCACCATACAGTACATGGGAATGCAAGTTGGTACAGCCACTTTGGAAAACAGTGTAGAGGTTCCTCAAAAAAGTTAAAAATGGAGCTACCCTATGACCCAGCAATTGCACTACTGGGTATTTACCCCAAAGATACAGATGTAGTGGAAAAAAAAAAAGGGGGCCATATGCACCCCACAGCAGCAATGTCCACAGTAGCCAAACTGTGGAAGGAGCCGAGATGCCCTTCAACAGATGAATGGATAAAGAAGATGTGGTCCATATATACAATGGAATATTACTCAGCCATTAGAAAAAATGAATACCCAACTTTTGCATCAACATGGATGTAACTGGAGGAGATTATGCTAAGTGAAATAAGCCAAGCAGATATTTAAAGTGTTAATAGTTTTAATAGCTTTAAAAAGAAAAAAATATTAGGAGTGTCATTCTGATGTAAAATAAAGCATCAGTGAACTTCTTCTAATGAGCAGTTTTAGATGTATGCTAGTCTTAGGAATCAACAGGGTATTTTTTCCTTTTATTCAACAAATATGCATATTTGTACAAGGCACTTCATAAAGTTCTGGGGAATGCTCAGCATTTGCAAAGAGTAGCGGTAAGTGTTTTGTTCTTGACTTTTCTCCCTTGTTAGAAATGCCTCACCAGATGACTACTTAGATTTGGATGAAACTGGTAGATTTAAAGAAATTTATGAGACAGGAGACAATTTGGAATCTTCTGACATGACTTTTTTGTACCACTTTTTTGGCACTTGAGTCTCATCTAGCTCCATTTCAATTGGCTTCCAACTAATTGACTGCAGAAGAGACTCATGCTTTGTGGTGATCAAACACATCTGTACCTCAACACCACCAATTAAGAAGGGACAGAAATGACTAAAACACTTAGGGAAGATGCCTTAAATTTTTTAAGATGAAAGCTTATTAACATTTGCTACAGAAGTAACTTCATTATTTAGTTTGGCTTCATTCAGCCCTCAGATATGTATCACATGTGTTCCCCTCATCCTTGAGATGCATAGAATTCCTCTTATCTCTACTAGATTATAAATTCCTTAGGAAAATCCATGCTTTATAAAGCTTTAGTTTGTAGAGAGTACCTAGTCCATAAACTCACATGCAATAGGTCTTTAACAAATCTAATTAAGTAAGAATACTACTGATTTCTCTTCCTGGTTGTCTGAGAGATTAAATACTTGCATCTGCAAAATTTGAAGGACTATCATGTAGAAAAGGGAAAAAAAATGTTATAAAGATTTAGAGTAAAATAGGAACAGAGAGTGGGGAAAGGATAAGATTGCCAGATGAGGATTTCTTACGCTGAGATGAAATATGGTTTGCTCAAAGACTTAATGAATTGCCAGGGGAAATATTGGCCTGCTCTTCACTAGCAGTGTTCAATATGTCCAGACAAGTTTTTCAGAGGAATTTTCTAGAGAGGATTTAACCATCTAATTGAAGGCTGGTATACTTCATCTTTTGTCTTCTTTACCCTCGTTGCTTGATTATAAAGAAAAGAAATAGAACATAATGTATTATAGAATTTTTATACATGCATGAATATATACTGTAAACTTAAGCACATGTATAGAGAATATGTGTCACAGTCTATTACAGGGAATTTTGTTCAGAATTAAAACTTCAACAGTTTTGAACCAAGAAGATCTTGAAAATGCACAAATAAGGTGTCACTGAAACCTATTTTTAATTTCCCAGAAGCAGCCCTCAATCGTTTGCTGTCTTCTGACTTATTTCACATAAAATTCCAATATGCCTGGTTATCTGTTTTTTATGCCTGAATAAACTGAAAAAAAAAAATAGACCAAAGTAAAGGATAGTGGGAACTGGGCCATGTAATAGCAATATGAAACATTAGATAGCAAAAAAAAATTGTTCATAATTAAAGAGAATCAAAGTTTTATAGTGGCCTGGAGGCATCAGTTGAGAGAGGAAACTTGTTCAGTGTGGGGGAAGAATTAGGAATAATGCGGTCAAAGCTGAAATAAATACAGGTTTCTGTTGAATATAAGAAAGATACTTTTAACATTGATGTTTTCTGAAAATGGTTATTTTTTCCTCACATAGTTTCCTCTTACCACATATTTTTGTGCACAAAATGAAGAACTATGTAATAAAAACATGTAACAAAAGATCTCATGAGACTGTAGAAAAGGTGAACAACACAGTAAATTCCTGTGATGTTCAGTGTCATTAACAAAAAGTTAATTGAACAGCATACACTGGTTAAGAAAGCACAGAAATGAGTAAAACACTTAAGAAAACTATTTTAAAATTTGTTTTCCCCTCTAAATATGCAAACTTCTTAAAATTGACTTCTATAGGTCACTACATTGTGTGATGGCTTCACATGCATAAGAATTGACTGTGTATTATGACATTGAGTTAGAATTTGAACTTGGAAGAACTACCTTTTGTTTTATTAGACAGTTGAATCTGTTTTTCTCTGTATTATTCAGGTACATTACATGATATATAATTGACAATGAAAGGACTGATAATTAGAATATTTAAAAAAAAACACCTCATTACAGAAAATAGAATCTGTGTTGAAGGAAGTTTTAAATGCTTGGAACTGAGACTTTGGCAGGGGAATGGGGAAAAATAAAATTAAGGTGGGGTCAGCTAAAGAAATAGTATATGAGTGTCACTTTGATGAGTTTGAATTCAGTGAGCAATATTGTGAGGTATTGTTCAGGACAGTAAAGTGAAAAAAAGTGAGATTAATCTATCACTAACGTACAGGAACTATTAAAAGGATAGAGGTAATCATGGAAGTAATTTTCAGGACTAAGAAGCCAGTGATACTGCCCTAACCCTTGCAGTTAGACCATCATGGGGGAAGAACTAGCATAATTTCATGATTTAGTACACTGAGAGGAGGAGTAAGGCTGGGAATTGGGGGATGGAGGATAATTTTTTCTCTAAGTAAAATTTCCCTAGCCTCTAAATAGGATGTCATGTTATCTTAAAAATTTTCATTAATATATTAGTGATAGATTGTCTAGAGTTGCCAAGCATATTAGGAGGCACAGAAATTATTGGTATTAGGTTCTAATGGAAAACAACCATGAATCCACTGGGTAGAATTAATGTACCAAATGAGAAAGGACCTTAATTCTAAGGGAATAGTGAAATACATTCAGTACCTTGGTTTGAATTCCACAAACTGCTGAAAGGCTGTTCCCAGTTCCCTTTAGCCTCGTTGACCTTTGCTTTTATTTCTTTACATTTATTTCCTACATTTGATTCTTCATTCACCTGAAAATAAATTTGTAAATCAGAGCAGTTGGGATAAGTTCTGTAGCTGCTGCATTTGGGCAAGTCAACTTGTTTGTGAACTCACATCCTCCTTAGTTATTGTGAAGGTAAAATTAATTCGTGGACATATTTTATTATATAAGTTGATTTATTGTAGTTTTTATTTTTAATTATGGCAGCAGAAGCTCAAAATTTTATTAATAATCATAGATAAATCAGTTTTTATTTTTCTTATTGTAGAAGATCATAATATTATTTTTAAATAATCATGGACAAGGCAAAAAAATCACAGATTCCTTGGAGAAGCTAAGATTGGATAAGTTCTCTGTAATGATTTGACACTTTCTTAAACCTGGTATTTGGTGTCTCAAGTATTGGGACATTAGGATAATGATTTGGAAGTTATCTTTTGACGCGTCATCTTTGCATTGTCTTTGAAAGTATCTAAGGAAATCTTGTTATGCTTGCCTTCCTTGCACCATTTTTATGAGTATGCCTTTATGTCCGTTGGCAATGCAGTTGGAGTTTAAATGACTTTACAGTGTACTTTGTTTTCTAGCTCTTAGTGTATTATGTGTTCAGATGACAAATAGTTAGAAATGCATGTAATTTAAAGTAGTTTTTATTATGATGTCAGTGATAAGGTAGAAGTTTCTGGAACTTCTTGGATTTTGTTTTGTTTCCAGTTGTGTAAAAAACAATTATTATATCTGGGTGTTATAGGCAAACAATGAATCATGGAGCACTACATCAAAAACTAATGATGTACTACTGTATGGGGACTAACATAACATAATAAAAAAATGAAAAAGTAAACTTACCAATGCACAAAAAATATCTACATCAAATATTTAGTATACTTGGAATTTTATTTGAAGAATAAAGGCAAAGTAAAAGCAAACTGCATGGGATTTTTATTTAAAACCTTCAAATGGAAAAAAAAAGTCTTTGTGGGGATAGAAGGATTTATTTTTTAAGATAAGACAGAAGCAGATCATTTTTTACCTGACCGTAGTTTCTAATTTGTCACTTAATAAATGCACAGCATGTTATTTTCTTTATTATTATCCAGTCATATTCTAGGACTGTGATTGGCATTTTCACCTAGTCTCTATGTGGCATTGATATATGTATGTTTTTGTAGAGCTCCCTTGCTTATCACTAGTTTTTGATGGAATTCAGTTTTGGTTGCTTAGAAACCCAATTCTAGGTTTCTAGAGGTATTGGATACTAATTACAGAATATCGAAATATGTGTATATATATATGCCCATATACACACACATATATGTACTAGCTTCATGTGTTTACTGTAATTGGAATGCATACAAAGTTTTCAGGCATTTAAATGCATATGTTTGTCCAGTAAGTAGAAAAAGAGAGTATTAATATATTTAAATGAAGAGTGTTTATGCATAACTAATGCAGTGTAATAAAAACATAGATGGCATACCAATTAAGATTTGAAAAGATAGGATGTATGTGGTTATTATAATCCATAAATGGTTTACATGAGTGCAAAATAGTAGATCAGGGTTAAGATTAAATTATTAATCCATACCTGTTGTAAAAAATTTAGTCATATTTCTAAAGATTGTGTTTACGGCATAGTCATTTGATGCTATTATCTCCCTATTTGTATATTCAATAATATACCTTATTTATTAAGGAAAATTCTTTGTGTCTGTCTATTAAGGTGTTTAAGGGAGGGTAGGAAGGTATAGTGATTTAAAAGATGGTCTCTGAATTGATGCTGCCTCATTTGACATCTTGACCCCACTCCTTATTAAGTATGCAATTATGGGAAAATTACTTGCTCAGTGTTTTACTTTCCTTGCCTGTTGTTGTGGGTATCAAAATATGAGAAAATATTGTGAGATGACCTATATAAACCACTCTGGATAGTGCGTGGTACCTTGTAATCATTTAGGTTAACCATAATTACTAAGGAAGATAAACTTTCAGAGTATTATATCTAATAGATTTTCCCATTTCATCCAAACAGTATTCATTGGGTCCCCATTATGTTCAAGACTCTGTGCTAGATTAGGGACATAAACATGAGTAAGAGAGGGTTTCCACTCTGAATTTCTTACAGTTTAGTGTACTTCTTGAAGGCACTGTCCATATATTTTGATGATCTGCAGCATTTGATGTAGTAAAGAACATGGGCATGGTAACACTTAATAAAAACACAGGGCTATTTGCTTATATTTATCACATTGTCTTTTTCCTCGTAAAGAGTTCAATGAGTGTATCAGTGCCGATTATCTTAGCCATTTAACAATTTTGAACACTGAAGAACAGTAAGGGAAAAATCATGAATGCAAATAAGTACTCACAGCCTTTGGCAAAGTTGTGTGTGGAACTGCACACCAGGAAAGCATGAATCAGAACCAAGGTGATAATTTGTTCTATTTTTCTTTTTGCCAGGCATTGTTGGATACCTTTGCTTAGATAAATTTACCTTGTGGCCTGTTTTATATGTCTCAAACTCAAAAGAAGTTTGTGTGATGACAGGAGCAGAGTGCTATAGCAATGCTAAATAGTGTGTTTGTATATGTACACATGAGAGCATTTGGGGAGGTTGCTGGTGAGCTGGGTGTTCATTTTCATCACTCTGAAGTTTAATTTTCCATTAGATTTGACTTACTACATACCAAAGGGTATACTAGCTTCTCCACTTATTCAAGGTATACTGTATGGCTAACACTATATTAGGCACTCTGAGAGGTATAAAAAAGAGATTATCAACATGGTCCATTTACTTAGAAAGCTCTCCAAAAACTCATTTTTTTTAGCAGCCATATAGAGCAGCTACACAAGTGGTTATAATTACTTCTTGTAAGAAATAATAAAACCGTGTAGAAGGTGGAAAAATGCATTTGTTGTTGATGCTTAGAGACAGCTTCCTGAGGAATGTAGTATTTCTGCTGGAAATTGAAGGGTAGTATAGGCTTTGGAAATGGGAAATAGGGTAGAAGTACATTCTAGCAGAACGTGGCTGCAACATTAAACTACCTATGAGTGTTTCCTCCACCACCATGCTTCTTATGAGACCTGTCAGGCGTGAAGTAATTAATAAATGGTGTTAATAGGCTTGTAGTCAACTGCAGAAGACTGATCTATAGAAGTAGAGAAGTATGACTTTTGACCAACTAGTGGTCAACTATTATGGCCTACAGACAACCTTAGAATTTATAATGGCTGCTTAGGGTTAAGTGAGAATGAGAAATTCTGTTGTGAGTCAGCATGTCATTTTTAAAAAAATTTTAAAAAGTATTTAGTGGATTTACTTTTCCATTTAATTCTTCTAAAATTAATAAAGACCCTAATTACAAGTACATGAGCTTCATTCTGCTTACTTACCCCCTCATATCTTAGAATGGGTAACTGCTTTCCTTGACTGTCTCCCTTAGATCCATTCTGCTCTGGCTTCTGAGAAATATTCACTGTTCCTGGCCTGGTCTGGACCCAGAGTCCCCTTCCCCAGTCCTCAGGAAGCAAAGAGGATTGGACACAATGTAGATAGAAGGCAGCAATTTGTAATCGAGATGTGGAATTGAACTCTGGCACTTACTTGCTATGTGTCATTGGTTATGGTACTGAGGTTTAATTTCCTCATTTAAAGAAAGAGTGAAATAGTCTACCTCAAGTGGACTACCTTAGCAGAATTTGAGATAGTACATTTAAAGCAGCTGCAACATTAAGCATTCTTAATCATGTAGTGAACATTCAGTGCATATCTAAAGGGAAGTTGCTGCTGTTATCATTATTATGCATGCATATTTGAATGAAATAACTAGTCTTTAATAGGCTTTGGTGAATACATCTTTCTTGAATGCCAGAGTTCTTTATGTTAGGAATGAACACAACACTGTGACATATGGTTTCCAAAATGGCCTTCTTAAGAAAAACAAATCCTTCATTTGGGCTATATTGTATGTACACATCCTGCGTGAAACTTCTTCAGAGGTAATTGCTGGAAAAAAAAAAAAAACTGGAAAAAGTAGATTTCTTTGCTTAACATGAATAAGCCTTATGTATTTTCATTTGTGATGTTTATGTCAAGGCATTTAGACCGTCAGCAAAGTATTAGTGGACTAATAGTAGTGCCTAGTAGGATACTAGGGACTGGCAAATTAGGGCCTGAGGTCCAGTCTTGCCCTATGTCTGTTTTTATAAATAAAGTTTTATTGGAACACAGCCATGCTCATTGGTTGATAAATTTTGGTTGCTTTCAGGCTGCAATAGAGTTGACAGACATGCAAAGCTGAAAATGCGTACTCTTGGGCTCTTTGCAGAAAAACTTTGCCAACTAGTAACAGACTTTTACAATTACTGTGTTAGAGAAAAATCAATGTTTTAAAAGTTTGTGTTATATAGAATATCAACATTTTATGACTACTGTTGATAATTATGAATATTAAATGTTAGCATTTCAATGAGTAAAAAATTACTCAATTTTAACATACTTTGATATTTAAGGGGCAGAATTGGTATCTACTTAGTTTCATTGGAGTGAATATTGCAGTTGGTTTCAGAAATCAAGATTCTAATTTGGTCACTTGTACCACAGTCTCAATTAAGTTGTCTTGGTATACTTTCTAGGGCAACTGAAAAAGTATCTTAGTGTGATTGATAAGGACACCACAATAGTTGAGCATTTGAGCTCTGGCAGGCTAGATGGTAAAGGAGAAATACAGTGAAATAATTTTTTTCTCAAGAGAGAATAGAAAGTATACCAACTGCCATAGCCAAATAAAGCAAATTCTGCTGCTGGCTTATAATGACATGTATTATATGAGCTGTTGTGAGGCAGTAACGGTGTTGAGAGGGACGAAATTGGTGTCAGGGAGATGTGAGATTGGACCCCAGTTACACTACTTACGTACTCTCAGACTGTGGGCAACTTATTTATGCTCTCTTAATTTCAGTTATATCCAGAATGTGAGAAAAGTATGAAAGATGGCATACATTCTCACACATATAATAGTCATTTTCATATTAAGGTGGTATTTAAATGCCCCCTCAAAATTAATTGAGAATTAATACACCATGTACATTTTTTAGTGTGTTTATGTATCTTTCCTGAAGCTTTCTCTTAGAAACACAATTTCAAAACTATGTTTGTCTTCCTTACAATATTATCATCAGTAACCTTACTCAAATATTACTTGATGATTAGTGAATAATATCATTAATCTTTGCTTGCATATTTTAAACTTGAAAGATTCAGAAAAGAAAAGAAACCCAAATATGTAAGAATACTTAATTTAGGAAATAGATTTTCCTAAAATCAGTGGCAAATAGATTTGTTACATAAAAATAATAACATTTAATTAAAATTATTAACTGGACGTAATTACCAATATAGTATTAGGACATACTTATTTTGATATTTACAGGAAGTAAACAAAGTTTTCATCTGTGTTGTTTACATAATAAAAATGGAAATAAAAAGTCATCTCTAAGCCAATGTATATTTATTCTGAAATATAATCTCTATTATTTCATTTTCTTTTTTTAAAGTAACTAAAATATGCATGTTTTTTGATGGTGTAAGATCTAGAAGGAAAGGAAGCTAGACTGTGTCTTAATTCAGACTGCCTAAATGTATTTTAATGATCTTCTAAAACCAAAGACTAGAAAGATAGAAAATGAAATAATAGCTAATATTTATTAAGTTTGTTCTTTGACTCAGCATTATTTTAAGTATTTTCATGCATTATCTGATTGAATCTTCAAAACAACTCCATGAGGTAAGTACTATTATTATTTCCATTTTAAAGATGAATAAACTGAGGCACAGATTAAATAACTTCCTCAGTGTCACAAGGTGTCAGAGCCAGGAGTCCAATTTAAGAACACCTGTACTTAGCATAATACCCTCCAGTTCCATCCACGTCGTTGCAAATGGCAAGATCTTATTCCTTTTGATGGCTGCATAATATTCCATTGTATATATATACCACATCTTCTTTATCCATTCATCTGTTGATGGACATCTTGGCTCTTTCCACAGTTTGGCTATTGTGGACATTGCTGCTATAAACATCGGGGTGCACGTAGCCTTTCGGGTCCCTACTTTTGTATCTTTGGGGTAAATACCCAGTAGTGCAATTGCTGGATCGTATGGTAGCTCTATTTTCAACTTTTTGAGGAACCTCCATACTGTTTTCCAGAGTGGCTGCACCAGCTTGCATTCCCACCAACAGTGTAGGAGGGTTCCCGTTTCTCCGCATCCCCGCCAACATCTGTCATTTCCTGACTTGTTAATTTTAGCCATTCTGACTGGTGTGAGGTGGTATCTCATTGAGGTTT